>NC_090748.1:58380472-58382972 GCF_036898095.1 Palaemon carinicauda | reverse complement strand
CTTGATATTCTGGATCCTGTCATTGGACTTCAGCTAGGGAGTTGTAATCCAATCCCAGTTGAACGGCAGCCAACGTGTTTCTTGACAGGGCATCGGCAACGGGATTCATTTTCCCAGAGACGTATTGAAGGGTGAAATTGTATTCAGCCACGGTGAAGAGATGTCGGCGTTGCTGGGCGGACCAGGCATCCGACTGTCGAGTAAAGGCGTGCACCAGAGGCATGGGGTCTGTGCGAATGACGAAGGGCGTACCTTCTAAGAAATGACGAAAGTGACGGACATCCAAGTGCACCGCCAGCAATTCTCGATCGAAGGTAGAATAGCCCGATTCTGCCTTGGACAGTTTTCTGCTGAAGAAGGCCAATGGGCGGGGCAAGCCTTTGACCACCTGCTCGGTATTGCACCAATAGCAACGTCGCTGGCATCGGTGGAGAGAAGGAGAGGGACGTGTGGGATAGGAAAAGTGAGAGCCGCAGCAGTTGATAGGGCCTTCTTTGCATTACAGAAGGCTGCTTCTTGAAGGGGACCCCACTTCAGGTCCTTTGGCTTTCCCTTGAGGGAGGCGTAGAGGGGAGCAAGAGTGGCGGCAATGGCTGGCAAAAAACGGTGATAATAGTTGATCATGCCTAAGAATTCCTGAAGAGCTTTGACGGTCAAGGGCGCGGGGAAGTTCTGAACGGCTGCTACCTTCTCAGGGAGGGGATGGACTCCTTCAGGAGTGATGTGGTGCCCTAAGATCGACACTTCGTTGGTGCCAAAGTTACACTTGTTGTACCGGACTACAAGGTCATTTTGTTGCAGGCGGTCGAGCACGATGCGCAGGTGACGGAGGTGTTCCTCTTTTGAGGAGGAGAACACAAGTATGTCGTCCACATAACATACACAGAAAGGGAGGCCCTCTAAGATGCCATCCATGAGACGTTGAAACGTTGCCCCAGCATTACGAAGGCCAAAACAGGAGTAATTAAAGGTGTATATACCAAATGGAGTGGTGATGGCGGTCTTGGGGATGTCTTCTGAGTTCATAGGCACCTGATAATACCCCTTCAGGAGGTCGATCATAGAGTAAACCTTTGCTTTGTGCAGGTAGGAGGTCACGTTGGCAATGTTCGGGAGGGGGTAGTGATCCGGTTCTGTTTGCATGTTCAGGCGCCTGTAATCCCCACACGGACGTAGGGAGCCATCTTTCTTCAGAACGTTGTATAAAGGTGACGACCATGGGCTGGAGGCCTTTTGGCAAAGGCCCAGTTCCTCCATTTTGGCGAACGTCTGTTTGGCGGCTGCCAATCGTTCCGGTGCCAGACGTCTGAATTTTGCGAAGACTGGGGGTCCCGTCGTCTTGATATGGTGATAAATACTGTACTGGCGTTTGGCGAAGTTCTGGACGGAAAACTTCCGAGTACGACGTGAGGAGGTGGGCGTAGGCATCTGTGGGTGCGCTGATGTGGAGAGCGAGGTTAGAGGCCACAGATTGAAGAGGTGTCGACAAGTACGAGTCTGCGTTGACCAATCGTCGGTGGGCGACATCGACCAGAAGGTGGAAATGAGAGAGGAAATCTGCACCGAGGATTGGCATTGTGACGTCAGCAACGAGAAACTTCCAATTGAATTTACCGTTTCCGAACGATAATGTGAGGTTCTCGTAACCGTAGGTGGCTATCGCAGATCCGTTGGCAGCTATCAAGCGGACGTCGGCAGATGTAGACAGACTACGTCGTGCTTTGAAAAGTTTCCTTGGCAAAAGAGAACGACACGCACCCGTGTCTACCAAAAATTGCATGCCCGGTCCTGCATCCTGTAAAAATAAAAGATTAGAATCATGGGAGGCCACCGCCACGAGCGATGGCCTACTTACACGTTTTTTGGCCACTGACAATCCTTGGCACATTTCTTCGCGGTTGCCCCGAATCTGAAGTGGTAGTAGCAAAACTGCGGCGGATGGGAGGTAGTAAGTGGCTGTAGAAGTCGTTCGTTGGGGCGCGAGCGATTGGTGGGTGTTGGGCGGCTTTGTCGCTGCTTCGGCATATCACGGGGTAGGTGTGTATGTCCTACGGCATTCATGTTAGCTTCGGTTGACGTTGAATAGGCATCCTCTTTGTCAGGGGTGGGGGCGTTGATGGAGGTCTAGAAGTGGCTGTCCCTAAGGGCGTCGGCTTTGGTCATCAATTCCTTTATGGGTAAACTATCTACATCGGGTATGGCAGCACGTATAGGTCCGGGTAAACGTATCCACAGGGCACAAAGTAGGTTCACCTCACGAGGAGAGCCGTCTGCGGCAGGTTGAAGGCGAGCGATACTGGTCATTTCCTTGAGGGCAAGCGAAGCCCTTTGGTCCCCCAACGGTTGTTGCGAGAGCTGAAAAAGCTTTGCTTTACGGGTGGCTGGCGATTGCGAGTACTGCTGCAGAAGGTATGTTTTGAGGGCGTCATACGCTATTGGGGTGTCTCCTTGTTCACAAAGCCAGTCGGATATTTCTGGGAAGGTGTCCTCGGGTATCGCT
>NC_090748.1:58345472-58372972 GCF_036898095.1 Palaemon carinicauda | reverse complement strand
GGGATGACCAACGGGTTGCCATGTACCACTTAAGCTGCCAAGACATCATGGGTGTCTTTAAGAATGGTCTTTAGTCCCAAGAGGAACCAGGGAAGCTGAGTAAACCAGTTGGAGTCCTTGCAGCAGGACATCAAAGCTGCTTTGAGGGTATGGTGAAAACGTTCAGTCATACCGTTGGCAGCAGGGTTGTATGCTATTATCTGATGAAGGGTGATACCCAGGAGATTCCCTAATGATGTTCACTATTGAGAGGTGGAAGTGGTACCCTTGTCGGAAGTAATATGCTCAGGGATACCAAATCTCACTATCCATCCTGAGAGTAAGACAGATGTACATGAGGCGGATGTTGCAGTTTCCATGGGAATAGCTTCAGGCCAACAAGTGGAATGGTCAATGATGGTGAACAGGAAACGATGTTCTTATGATGTGGGTAGAGGACTTACAACATCGATGTGAATGTGGACAAAGCGCCACTGAGGTTAATGAAAGGTGCCCATTCCTGAATCTGTGTGTCGATGTACTTTTGCGGTTTGGCATGAATTACAGGCGTGGATCCAATCCTTAACATGCTTAGTAATGCCATGCCAAATGAACTTTTTCTGCTGAACCTGTGCAGTAGAACACCGTGAGGGATGCGAAAGGCCATGAATTAAATCACAGTATAGATCTACCAATATTGACGTTGCAGAAGAGTGTTATGTTGGAGTCGTCGAGATGGATATCCTTCTAACGGAAGGATGAGCAGGATGTCCTACATGCTTGGTACTTTGGATCTTTACACTGGGCTTCTACCAAGACATTATAATCAAATCCCAGGTGAATGGCCTTCTATGCGTTTCTTGACAGAACATCGACAACAGGATTTATTTTTGTAGGGACATGCTGAGGGGTACTATTGTATTTAGCCACAGCAAAGAGATATGGGCGCTAACAGGCAGACCACGCATAGCACTGTTGAATAAAGGCGCGTATCAGAGTCATGTGATCTGTGCTAATAACAAGGGGCGTACCTTCTAAGCAGTGTTTCAAATCACAATCTAAACCTGAGTCAACCTAAATATCCAAAAAGTGTTCGAAAGTTTTGAAAAAAAGGTACTAGTTAATGGATTTTGTAATGAAATATGATTTCATCAATCTCAAGTCATATATATTTAAGGTGACCAGGTCAGTGAATTTTCAGAGGGTTGCCGATAGGAAAAGAGATTTTTAGCCGCACAGCTATCATTTTGTGGACCATGGAAGAGCTGCATAAAAGATCTTTTTTACCACCCACCTTTGGATCTGGTCCCACAATCTATACTAGGCGCAGCTATGCACTATCATGCAAAGTCGTTTGCGATACTGTATGATAGAAAATTTATCTCTAATATTATTAGAGTGGTGGCTTTTTTTATTATCGTTATATACTTTCATTATTTCAAAACCATGATTTTGCGTTTGATATAAAACAGTTTTCAGAAGTTTTCAGTAAATTTGAATTCTAGAGGTTCCATACTACCTTCACTTCCAAGAAAGGGTGAAAGTGACGGACAGCTAAGTGTACCGCCAACGATAGAAGGTAGAGTATCCGTATTCCACCTTGGACAGTTTCTACTGAAGAAGACCAATAGGTGGAGCGAGCCATTGACCACCTCCTCAAGGACTGCCCCAATAAGGACGTGTTTGACGACTTTCTGGATGGAAAACTTCCGGGTTCAATGTGAGCAGGTGGGTGTAAGCATCGATGGGTGCGCTGATGTGAAGACAGAGATCGGAGGGAGCGAGTTGGAGACACATTGAGAAGTACGAATCCGCATTTATTATCCGTCGGTGAGCTTCAACAACCAGGAGATGGAATTGTGATAGGAAATCCGCACTGATGATTGGCAATGGCACGTCAGCATCGATGTGGCGGGATGTTGCAATAACAACCCCACACCCTTGATCACACTAACTGACAATTGTCTCTACAAAACAAACTTTCCCCTTACGTTATCATAAACTGGACTCTTAAACTGAAGGGAAATAAAAGAAAAACATAACCTTAAACGGTATTTCTTAAAACTAAAATAATTAATACAAAACCATCCACAACCAAAATAATAATACTTAAACTAATTATAAACTTAAACACTAGATATACATAAAACGTAACATTCAAATAAACCGAAAAAAAGCACCTAACAAATCTTAAAATTTTCGTCACACCAACACAAAATATGTGTTTATAGATATTATGACACCAACACTCGTCCACAGAAAGCCGAACTGTCTTTCTCGGCAAACTACCACAATCACTGTGGGTAACACCACACTGTGAGGCAAATTGCCACAGCTGCCTCCCTGATTGGGGTCCTGGATATTATCATCATCATCATCATCATCATCATCTCTATCATCACCATCAACAGCAATCGGAAGTAAATTCAGTCCGGGTCATCAACAATTATCTAAATCCGAGCAGTTGTGTCAAGTTCCTTATTATAAGCCAGGTCGTCAACAATCAATTTCTCAATCAAAAATTTCTCTCCAAAGGAGTAAGTCTCTCCAAAGAGGAATCACGGCCTGCAGAAGTAAAAAAGAAAAACAGTTACGAACACTCCTAGCTAACTAAACTATCGCACTATAATCAAAGATAAATAATAAACTGTTTCTATCATTCACAATCATGACAAGCAAATATAAAGAAAACTGTACTTACTCAAAAAAATAATTAATCACTTCCACGCTGGTCAAATCAAATACAGTAAATCCAGCATTCATACACACAACCGCCTCTAGCAGCAGTCAAATAAAAAAGCCATTCACCCAAGACATTCACCACTGTCGTAACCTAGCTAAAAACATAAACAAACAATCTCATTTATACCAACAGTCTTTCTAACAACAAAGAATCAATACACTAACTACCTTTTGCTCGCTGACACAATCTCTCTCTCTCTCTCTCTCTCTCTCTCTCTCTCTCTCTCTCTCTCTCTCTCTCTCTCTCTCTCTCTCTCTCTCTCTCTCTGGATTTAGCAAACAAAAAATATATAAAAATAAAACTAAAGTTAATCCTCCACATTCCTCCCCCCTTAATTTGCCAAATCCTTCTACATTTTCACACAACTGCTTATATTATTTTTTTCATTACCCAGTCGCAGTCGGGAACGGGACCTCTACTCCGAGTAACTGGGCCTTCTTACACTCTCATTCACTTCTTCCTTATCACAATCATTCGCTATATTAACATTATTCCTATCTAAATTCCTATCATCTATTATATCATGTACAATCCCATCTACCTCACTATCATCGGGCCCTAAGATCTCACTTATTTCCGTCAGCAATTCATCCATTTCATCAAAACCATTTTCTACTTTAATAAACGATTCTGTACCAACCGTGTGTCACACAATTGTACATAATTATTTTGTATATATTATGCTTGTATCTGCGCTCTTCCCTCGCACTAAAAAGAACCTGAATGATCATGTCTCCGGTTTTGCTCTGAACATTGTCTGTCTCTCGAACATGTTATGTCCTGTTGCCTTGAGGTTTTGTATATAAAGAAGAGTGTTCCTTAATAAAACTCAGTTGATTGCATCCTGCCTTTGAGTTCACAACTCCTCTCTCGGCCCGTCACATTGGTGACCTCGGAAGTCGACTAGCTCCCACTGCCTTCCACCCCCACCTCCCTCGCCCCTCCATCGTTGGTACTATGACGGAGACGGACTCTACTACAGCAGTTGGCGCTGCGGCCGCCCCATTGAAACTTTCACCGTTCGCCAGCGAAAAAGCGTTTGCTTGGTTTCAGCGCTCAGAAGTCCAGTTTCGTATCAGGGGTGTGACTCGCTCAACCACCAAAGTGGATTATGTTCTCGCGGCGATACCCGAGGACACCTTCCCAGAAATATCCGACTGGCTTTGTGAACAAGGAGACACCCCAATAGCGTATGACGCCCTCAAAACATACCTTCTGCAGCAGTACTCGCAGTCGCCAGCCGCCCGTATAGCAAAGCTTTTTCAGCTCTCGCAACAACCGTTGGGGGACCAAAGGGCTTCGCTTGCCCTCAGGGAAATGACCAGTATTGCTCGCATTCAACCTGCCGCAGATGGCTCTCCTCGTGAGGTGAACCTACTTCATGCCCTTTGGATACGCCGTTTACCCGAACCTGTACGCGCTGCCATACCCGATGTCGATAGTTTACTCTTAAAGGACTTGATAACCAAAGCCGACGCCCTTATGGACAGCCACTTCTAGACCTCCATCAACGCCTCCCCCCCTGACAACGAGGATGCCTATTCAACGTCAACCGAAGCTGACATGAATGCCGTAGGACATACACGCCTACCCCGTGACGTGCCGAAGCGGCGACAAAGCCGCCCACCACCCACCAATCTCTCGCGCCTCAACGAACAACTTCTACAGCCACTTACTACCTCCCATCCGCCGCAGTTTTGCTACTACCACTTCAGATTCGGGGCAACCGCGAAGAAATGTGCCAAGGATTGTCAGTGGCCAAAAAACGTGTAAGTAGGCCATCGCCTGTGGCGGTGGCCTCCCATGTTTCTAATCTTTTCTTTTTACAGGATGTACGAACGGGTGTGTGATTTTTGGTAGACACGGGCGCTTGTCGTTCTCTTTTGCCAAGGAAACTCTTCAAGGCACGACGTAGTCTGTCTACATCTGCCGACGTCCGTTTGATAGCTGCCAACGGATCTGCGATACCCACGTACGGTTACGAGAACCTCACATTATCGTTCGGAAACGGTAAATTCAATTGGAAGTTTCTCGTTGCTGACGTCACAATGCCAAGCCTCGGTGCGGATTTCTTCTCTCATTTCCACCTTCTGGTCGATGTCGCCCACCGACGATTGGTCAACGCAGACTCGTACTTGTCGACACCTCTTCAACCCGCCTCTTTAACCTCGCTTTCCACATCAGCGCACCCACGGATGCCTACGCCCACCTCCTCACATCGTACCCGGAAGTTTTCCGTCCAGAACTTCGCCAAACGCCCACGGTTCCTGCCAAGCACGGTATTTATCACCATATCAAGACGACGGGACCCCCAGTCTTCGCAAAATTCAGACGTCTGGCACCGGAACAATTGGCAGCCGCCAAACAGACGTTCGCCAAAATGGAGAAAATGGGCCTTTGCCAAAAGGCCTCCAGCCCATGGTCGTCACCCTTACACATCGTTCTGAAGAAAGACGGCTCCCTCCGTCCATGCAGGGATTACAGGCGCCTGAACATGCAAACAGAACCGGATCACTACCCCCTACCAAACATTGCCGATATGACCCCCTACCTGCACAAAGCGAAGGTTTTCTCTACGCTCGACCTCCTGAAGGGGTATTATCAGGTGCCTATGAACCCAGAAGACATTCCCAAGACCGCCATCACCACTCCGTTTGGTACATACACCTTCAATTACTCCTGTTTTGGCCTTCGTAATGCTGGGGCAACGTTTCAACGTCTCATGGATGGCATCTTAGGGGACCTCCCTTTCTGTGTATGTTATGTGGACGACATACTTGTGTTCTCCTTCTCAAAAGAGGAACACCTCCGTCACCTGCGCATCGTGCTCGACCGCCTGCCAAAAAACGGCCTTGTAGTCCGATACGACAAGTGTACCTTTGGCGCCAACGAAGTGTCGTTCTTAGGGCACCTCCTGAAGGAGTCCATCCCCTCCCTGAGAAGGTAGCAGCCGTTCAGAACTTCCCCGCGCCCTCGACTGTCAAAGCTCTTCAGGAATTCTTGGGCATGCTCAACTATTATCACCGTTTTCTGCCAGCCATTGCCGCCACTCTTGCTCCCCTCTACGCCTCCCTCAAGGGCAAGCCAAAGGACCTGAAGTGGGGTCCCCTTCAAGAAGCAGCCTTCTGCAATGCAAAAAAGGCCCTATCAACTGCTGCGGCTCTCACTTTTACTATCCCACACGCCCCTCTCCTTCTCTCCACCGATGCTAGCGACGTCGCTATTGGTGCAGTACCGAGCAGGTGGTCAAAGGCTCGCCCCGCCCATTGGCCTTCTTCAGCAAAAAACTGTCCAAGGCAGAATCGGGTTATTCTACCTTCGATCGAGAATTGCTGGCGGTGCACTTGGCTGTCCGTCACTTTTGCCATTTCTTAGAAGGTACGCCCTTCGTCATTCGCACAGACCACATGCCTCTGGTGCACGACTTCACTCGACAGTCTGACGCCTGGTCCGCCCCTCAACGCCGACATCTCTCCGCCGTGGCTGAATACAATTGCACCCTCCAATACGTCCCTGGGAAGATGAATCCCGTTGCCGATGCCCTGTCAAGAAACACGTTGGCTGCCGTTCAACTGGGATTGGATTACAACGCCCTGGCTGAAGCCCAATGACAGGATCCAGAGTATCAAGCTTGTAGGACATCCTGCACGTCCCTCCGTTGGGAAGATTTTCCCCTCGAAGACTCCAACACCACCCTCCTCTGTGACGTCAGTACTGGTAGACCGCGACCTTGGATTCCTGCTCCCATGCGCCGACAGGTGTTTGATTTCATTCACAGCCTTTCACATCCCTCGTGCCGTTCTACTGCACAGCTGCTGAAGGCAAAGTTCATTTGGCACAGCATTTCTAAGGATGCTAAGGATTGGGTCCGAGCCTGTACTTCTTGCCAAACTTCCAAAGTACATCGACACACGGATTCAAGAGTGGGCACCTTTCCTCAACCTCAGCGTCGTTTCGCACACATTCATGTCGACGTTGTAGGCCCCCTACCCACATCACAAGGACATCGTTACCTGTTTACCATCATCGACCGCTCCACTCGTTGGCCTGAAGCCATTCCCATGGAAACTGCAACGTCCGCCTCATGTACATCTGCCTTACTCTCTGGATGGATTTCAAGATCGTTATCCATGAGCATATTACTTCTGACAGGGGAACCACTTTCACCTCTCAATTGTGGAGATCATTAGCGAATCTCCTGGGCATCACCCTACTTCAGACTACGGCCTACAACCCCGCTGCCAATAGAATGGTTGAACGTTTTCATCGCACCCTCAAAGCAGCTTTGATGTCCCGCTGCAAGGATTGCAACTGGTTTACTCAACTTCGCTGGGTCCTCCTGGGACTAAGGACCACTCCTAAAGATGCCCTTGATGTCTCGGCAGCTGAAATGGTGTATGGCGACCCGTTGGTCGTTCCTGCCGAATTTTTTCCTTCTACAACCTCCTCCGAAGATCTCCAGCGCATACGTCACATCGTGGGAAAATTTACTCCATGCCGCCAGACTTACAAGCCCCCAGCGAAGCATCACATACCAACGGACTTGCACTCTGCAACGCATGTCTTCCTGCGCAACGACACTAGCAAGCCACCACTAACGCCCCCTTACACGGGCCCTTTCCTTGTGATCCGACGCAGTCCGAAAGCATTCCTACTAAACATTCGGGGCAAAGAAGACTGGGTCTCCATTGATCGTCTAAAACCTGCTTATCTTCTGCCAGATGACCCGCCTACAGTTCGCCTCTCTAGATCAGGGCGCCCTATTTAACATGTACAGTATGTCATTTTTAGGGGGGGAGCCATGTACCAACTGTGTGTCACACAATTGTACATAATTATTTTGTATATATTATGCTTGTATCTGCGCTCTTCCCTCGCACTAAAAAGAGCCTGAATGATCATGTCTCCGGTTTTGCTCTGAACATTGTCTGTCTCTCGAACATGTTATGTCCTGTTGCCTTGAGGTTTTGTATATAAAGAAGAGTGTTCCTTAATAAAACTCAGTTGATTGTATCCTGCCTTTGAGTTCACAACTCCTCTCTCGGCCCGTCACAATTCATTCATACTACTTATCATTCTCTTATCTCTCATTATCGCATCTGTCATACTTTCTTTTGCATCATCTAAGGAAAAACCACACACACTATAGGTATCATTCGTACTCAGCCATGATTCATCTGTATTAACACATTTATCTTCAACACTCACCTGTACATTTACACCCTTATCATGCTTATTCGTATTCTTACCTATACCTATAAATTTCCCTTGCACTTTCTCCTCGTTTAAAATTTCCAAACGCCACTTTTTCCTATATTCAACTAAGAATAATTGTTTATTTACCAGCCCTAATTTCTCATGCATATAAGGTTCATACTTACTCATATTCATCCCATTCTCACGAACATTGATCCTATTCCTTCCACAAACACAGCAGGAGTCAGCCAGCTGAACCCTCTTACACTCTAGTTTCCCGAACATCCTGGCTGACTTAATCCCTTCTTCCTACAGACTCTAGCTACATGTATTAGTGTGCTACTGTTGTTAACACACATTGAGTATGTTTGTTGGGATGTTGCGTCTTCAAGTAAAGTCAATCCAGTTAACTTTAAAATGGTATATTCTTTAAAAACAACAGTGTTAACATCTCCATCACAGGAGTATAGCTGGTTTGGTCGGATGACCATTCCATGTGAAGTATTGATAAGAACTGGCTAAAATATCGATATCACAGGTATCGTATAGTTAGTTATCTCTGCATTTAAACACATAATGTAAACTCTACATTAGTATAGGAAGACACCTGCATCCGGTGGCGACACAACTCTTTCACACGGTCTGTATTTGTGTTTATGCTTCATAAAAATGTTACATTGCTGAGATATGCAAAACGCATCCTGTTATGATCTTGTCTGACTAAAGCAATTCTCACGCTAGCTTCTACCTCTACAATGACGTATTACGTCATGTGTTTTAAACATGTAATATATGACTATTACATCAGCTCGGCCAGCTATCTCAATTTTTTAAAAGAAATTAACAACACGTCAAAATATGTTTACTATAGTCTGTCTCAGATTTGTATCTGTGTGCCGGTGAGTGATTACACTTTTGCGACCCTATAAATATCCTGATTTAACGCGGTTAACAAAAGGCTATCGAGTGCAATGTAGCTACAAGTTTTCGTGAATAGTCAGTGATTAGTTTGAGGTCAGAGAAGTGGGATAGAACGTCAGCATAGAATAGTTATCTTGTGAATTACTAAAAATCTAATCAAGATGGCTATGTACAACACGGGCAAGGCTTGGAGAGACATCGCTGGACTCGGCAAAAATAAATTCCATGAGTTGGCGAAACAGGAGCTCGACCGTCTGATAACAGAGGTCACTAGTAACGTCAACCAATGTGACGGAAAAATATTCGCAGACATATTGAAACAATATGATCCAATAAACTGGAGCAAATCTGCGGAAAACATCAGCAAAATAATAGAAGAAATTCCAAAGAGGATCCAAGTGATAAAGAGACTTATAAAGAAAGTCTACATCAATCAACACATTCCATCAAAGAACAATAAGAAGTCCAATATGGTGAATATGCTGATTGATGCAATGGGAAAAAGAATGCCAAAATGGTGTAATACATGTAAGATATGGTATTCCATTAATAATCCTCAACAATTGATTAGAAAATGTGATGCCTGTCATGTCCCAACACACCCCACATGTGCTGAAATACAGCAAAAAATAAAAAATAAAGACACAAAGGTATTCTGCTCAACATGCTCAGTCTGGATAGAAAATATAATTAAGTCGAGACTAAATCTGCAAATAGTTGAAGATAAAGAAGAGGAAGAAGAAGAAACAGAAGAAGAAGAAGAAGAAAAAGAAGAAGAAGAGAACAATGAACAGGATATGTGTAAGGATCCAGAAGAAATCATTGATATAACCTATGATGCCATCCAACAACATACTTATGAAGAAATAAATTACCAGATGGAAACAAATAATAGACCCAAGAGACTCTACCCGGACCTACATAATTTTAGGGAAGAGCAAGAACAAGAAAAAATAGAAAAGAAGGATATAGTCTGCAATATGCTGAAAAGAGGGAATTGCAGATTTGGCGAAAGATGCTACTACAAGCATCCAAAGATATGCCATAATTATGAAATATATGGTAAATGTGCGTATTTAGACGGATATGGAGACGAATGCAGAGATCTCCATCCAAAAATATGCAAAAACCTTATAAGAAGGAAAAGGACGCATATACAACAAAAAATGTCGATATATGCATCCTGCAACCATGAATGAAAGTAAGAAAACTCAGCAAACTGAAAAGAAAAATGAAAGCAAAAAAGAAACAAAAAAAGAAACAAAAAAGCAGGCTGTGTATATACCGCGCTTTGAACCAAGAGCCCCAAGATATGAGGCCTTACAACCCAAACCTGCACATTTAGAGCCCAAATACAAAGAATGCATCTATAATGCCAGGGGTTGGTGCAGATATGGGGACAGTTGCAGGTATACACACACAAATAAATATGAAGGCGAAAGAGCAAATATAATAGAAAAGTTGGATTTTTTAATGGCAGAATTCCGGGAGATGAAGAAAAGAACATCATATCAGAACAGGAAGGAAGCATGGGAGAATCCATATTATTACCAATATTAAATAATGGGGATGAAACACAAACCATAATAGTAATGAATGCACAGGGTTTAGTCACAAGTAACTCTAAAAGGAAAATAGAGTTCTTAGAAGAACTAACCCAAATTGAAAAAATAGATATATTGAATATAAGTGAAACATGGTATTCCCAAGAGACTGGAAGTGATGACCAGATAAAGGGTTTCCAAACTTATAGATCAGACAGAAAAAATAGGAATCAAGGGGGAACCGCAATATATGGAAGAGACATAAATCAAGGAAAAGTATGTGAAAAATACAGCAACACAGAATGTGAATTGATTGCGGTAGAATTTGAATTTGAAAAACTAATGAATATTGTAGTTTACAGACCCCAAAACACTAAGGAGTTTGACATAATAATAGAAAAAATAGATGATATATGTAGAAACCATAAAGACTGGAATATACTCCTATCCGGAGATTTTAACTTTCCTTTCGTGGATTGGAAAGAACGGATAGAAGAAAGTGGTTGTATGTATGCATATAAAAAAGATAGTAATAGTAGCGCAGAAGATAAGAGGCAATTTGAAAAGCTTCAAGATATGCTATTAGAACATAATATGCAACAAATAAACCACATTCCAACAAGAAAGGAAAATGTCCTAGATCTAGTATTTGTGAGTGAGGTGAACTATGTTAAAGAAATAATAGTGTATAACACGGGAATTTCAGACCACAATGTCATAGAATTGATAGTCCATTCCAAAGCAAGTGATCACAGAATTAATAAAAGCACAAAACTTTGGGAAGGATATGGAAAATATGATTTTTACAGTAAGAATATAAAATGGTCAGAAATAAATGAAGAACTGAATAAAGAATGGAAAAAGGTATTTGTAAGTGATAATATACAGGTAAATACTGACATACTGTACAATATACTGGAGAAAATTGTTGAAAAATATGTACTGAAAAAAAAAACAATAAACAAAAGACGTGCATACCAAGAGACAGAAGGATCTTATTTCAGAAAATTAGAAAGTGGAAGAAAAATCTTGTAAAAGAAAAAAAATGTGTGGAAAATGAGGGAAATAAAATGTAAGATAGAAAATGCAGAACAAAAGATTATACAGTCAAAAGAAAATGAAAAAAGGGACTTAGAAGAAAGGACACTTCAAAATATAAAAAGAAACCCCAAAGTACTTTACTCCTATGCAAAAAAGATGAATAAAGGGAGATTAGAAATAGGCCCTCTAAGAATTGAAGGACGGCTAACGAATGAAAAAAAGGAAATATGCAATATATTAGCAGAAAAATATAAGAGTGAGTTCACACCAAGAATTGCGAATGAGAATAATGAAACAGAAATGAGAGAAGAAAATGTTGAATATCTAACGGATATAGATATTAATGAAGCAGATATTATCACGGCTATAAACGAAATCAAAAATGGATCGGCAGCCGGACCAGATGGAGTTCCAGTGATTTTGTTAAAAAAAACTGCAAACACTATCGCGAAGCCGCTTGCAATACTGCTAAGACAAAGTGTAGATATGAGCGAGATATATGTTAAACATAAATTAGCTTATATAACACCTATCTTCAAAAGTGGATCAAGACTAGAGGCAAGCAATTATAGACCTGTTAGTCTAACATCACATATTATGAAAGTGTATGAGAGGGTAATAAAAAAGAAAATAATGAACCATTTGGTTAAAAATAATTTGTTTAATATGGGTCAACATGGTTTCGTGCCTGGAAAAGAGACACAGACCCAACTGATAGCACACTATGAAAACATATACAAAAATATGATAAATGAAAAAGACACAGATGTGATCTATCTAGATTTTGCAAAAGCCTTTGACAAGGTAGACCATAACATATTGGAGAAAAAAATGAGAAAGCATAATATTGTGGGAAAGATAGGAAAATGGGTAAAAGAATTCCTGGAAAACAGAAAACAGATAGTTGTTGCAAATGACGAGAAATCAGAAGAAGCCCAGGTAATATCTGGTGTGCCACAAGGTACGGTATTAGCTGCACTGCTGTTTGTTATTATGATCTCAGACATAGACTGTGATGTTGAAAACTCCGTAGTGAGAAGTTTCGCCGATGACACAAGAATAAGTAGAGAAATTACTTGTGATGAACATAGGAACTCACTACAAAGAGATCTAAACAAAATATATGAATGGGCAGAGATAAATAGGATGGTATTTAACTCCGATAAATTCGAATCAATAAATTATGGAAACAGAGAAGGAATGGTATATGCATACAAGGGACCTTATAATGAGACAATCACTAAACAAGGAAGCAATTAAAGACCTTGGTGTAATGTGAAATAGGAATATGTTATGCAACGACCAAATAGCAACACTGTTGGCTAAATGTAAAGCAAAAATGGGAATGTTACTCAGACACTTTAAAACAAGGAAAGCTGAACACATGATTATGCTTTACAAAACTTATGTGCGTAGTACACTCGAGTACTGCAATGTGATATGGTACCCACACTACCAAAAGGATATTGCGCAAATAGAGAGTGTACAAAGGTCCTATACTGCTAGAATAGAAGAAGTTAAGGACCTTGACTACTGGGAAAGACTGAAATTTTTAAAACTATACAGTCTAGAAAGGAGAAGAGAACGCTACATGATAATACAAGATGGAAGCAAATAGAAGGAATTACTGAAAACATCATGGAGCTAAAAATATCAGAAAGAGCAAGCCGAGGTAGATTAATAGTGCCAAAAAATATACCAGGTAAACTAAGAAAGGCGCACAGGACATTAATCCACTACGCACCAGCATCGATAATGCAGCGACTATTTAATGTGCTGCCAGCTCATCTAAGAAACATATCAGGAGTGAGCGTAGATGTGTTTAAGAATATTCTCGATAAATACCTAAGATGCATCCCAGACCATCCAAGACTGGAAGATGCAAAATACACCGGAAGATGCATTAGCAACTCTCTGGTGGATATACGAGGTGCCTCACACTGAGGGACCTGGGGGAACCCAAACAAAAAATAAGGCAATAAGGCAATAAGGTAAGAATGTCATGAAACATAGAGTAGATTTCCGACGTTGCCGCTTTGCGTCAATTTCATTCATTAAATTTCACTTAAGGCGAAAAAATAGTGTAGATTTGGCATACACTTTGCCACATCTCTCTCTGTCTCAGGTCAGGAAGGTTAAGTAGCTTATCACTTTGGTTCTGATACCCAAGCGTGACGGTTTAAGATGGAAGGCTCCCCACGACAGCAATTAAGTACTCAGACGCGAGAAGTCATATTCAATGTCCACGAGTACTTCAAAAGGGAGAAAGAAGACAAAACTGTTATGCATGGCTTTGACAAGGCAGTACAACGTACAATGGATGCAACTAAGCAGTGCAGAAGTACGATATATCGCATTTGTAAGGAAGGAAAAGACAGCTTAGAAGAAATTGAAGCTCCCATTTTTAACGTAAAGAAAAGGAAAAGACCACCAACTGTAACCAACATCGATGGATTTGATCAGTGCGTTTTACGAAGTACAGTTCTCGGTTATTATGTCAGAAAGGAAATTCCAACGCTGGATAGCATTCTACTTTAAGTCAAAGAAAATATTGGATTTAGTGGATGCAGAGAATCTTTACATAAGATACTTAAAGAAATTGGATTTAAATACGGAAGAGTTAACGGCCGGAAATTTCTACTGGAGAGAAGTGATATTGCGAGTGCCAGGACCAAGTTCCTACATGAAATGGAAAATATTAGGGGTACAGGAAAAAAGTCTTATATTTCTGGATGAAACCTGGATTAATCAGAATTATACAGTCACCAAGTGTTGGATGGATGAAAGTTCGACAGGAGCAACTGGAATAAACCCACCAAGCGGGAAAGGGAGTAGAATTATCATTTTGAATGCTGGATCTGAGCAAGGATTCGTGCCAAATGCACAGTTGGTATTCCAAGCAAAGAACGACGGTGACTATCACCACCAAATGAATCCCATTGTATTCGAAAAATGGTTTCGAGAGCAGCTCATACCCAATATACCAAAACAGTCAGTTATAATTATGGACAACGCATCATACCATTCAGTGCAAAGTGACAAACCTCCCACCATGGCAAGCACAAAGGTAGCGATCAAAGACTGGTTAAGAAATAAAGGTGAAAATCCCCCAGAATATCTGACGAAGTGTGAATTGCTTGAAATGGTGAAAGCAGTGAAACATGGAAATGCTCCAAAATATGTCATCGACAAAATAGCTTTGGAAAAAGGTCACAGGGTCGTAAGGCTGCCACCTTATCACTGCCATTATAGTGCAATTGAACTCATTTGGGCGCAGGTTAAAGACTATGTAGCCAAAAGGAATATATTTAAAATAGCAGATCTAACACCTTTACTGCAAGTGGCACTGTCATGCGTGACAGCGGAAAATTTGAAAAATGCCGTTAATCATGTTGAAGACATCATTATAAAAGACACAGAGAATGATGTTGCTGTGAATCGGTTTGTTGATTCATTTGTTATAGAAGTAACATCATCTGATGAAGAATAGTATAGAACACATTAATGCTGAGAAACACTGGAGGATTATCTTGATTTAATTTAATGAAAACTTCTGTTTTATTTTGTTGTTTAGTTTTATCCTGTGACGGTAAACAACACATATTTTTGTAAACAATTTATTTTATGGGAAAAATCTTCATTGATTTCACTGCATACATTTGTTTTACTCCTTGTTTCTATGTTAGAGGTTTCATCCTCATATGAGAATTAACTTCCTGTTAACCAAGACAATTTAATTTTTATACTAAAACAGTGCCTTATTTGAAAGAAAATGTCTATTAATTTTATCGTTTCATTATCCTAAAATCCAAGAAATGTTTTTAATGGAGAAAAGTATTATTTTATGAAATATTTGATGTTTGGCACATTCATCAATTCTACAACTAATATGGTGAGAGAGAGAGAGAGAGAGAGAGAGAGAGAGAGAGAGAGAGAGAGAGAGAGAGAGAGAGAGAGAGAGATGCCAGGCTACAGATATCTTCAAGAACCTGACTACACATTTGATAATGTTCAAATATAAACTGATTCAATCAGAATTCAAATTATATAAAGAATAAAAGTTAAAGCTTTATGAGTATTAAAGCTCGAAAACAATTAGTACATTAAGATTCCATTATTGTACTGAACTAGATTGATCGTAGGGTACAAAACGTTAAATTTTTATTTTCATCTGAGATGGATCTCTTCAAAGTTGTAGAAATAATGTGATATGTATTAAAGGACATTTACTTGTCTCCCGTACTTTATATGGTGCTCGAACTCTCCCTAAAAAAATTTTTTTTACATGAATGTTTTTAAAATAAACAAAGCAATCAACTTTATGATCTGTTTTCAAAACACAAGGTCAACTTAATCCACAACAACCATTCAGCTTTTGTGTGACTGGAAATATCCAGATTATGGGATTAAAAAGGAAATTTTACGACCGTATTAAAGGACCCGGAATGGAAGGATGCTGGGATTAGCTTGAGTCAGATTAAAAGTCTTGAGGAAGTTTGGCATCGCCGCAAACCTACTCGATGTTTCATGATATTCTAGACAGACTATAGGAGTGTGACTGGACATATGTATTATTCTTTGTTTAATTTTAGCCATAAGCAAATGAGGACGAATGTTCAAATAGGCATATTAAAAAAAACAATAACAATAATGCATATGAAAAGATATTACCAAAGCAAAAAAAAAAATGCATGATAAATACAGATCACATATATGGCACATTGCTAGCAAATGATTATATGGTACCAAAAAAAAATACTGATATACATATGATTCGGTAACTTTGATAAAGAATAATTGTTACCTTTGTCAGAAACATAGATTGTTACAATACGGTAATTAATAAAAATATTTGTTACCTTGGTAAAGATTAAATTTTAGTGCACAAACACGAATTACTGGTACATACACGTACCACGGTTTCGTACATATATATATATATATATATATATATATATATATATATATATATATATATATATATATATATATATATATATATATATATATATATATATATATATATATATATATATATATATATATATATATATTTATATATAGGGCTTATATATTTTATTAGATGCCCATAGATTCTGTTTTTTTTTTATTTCTTTCAACATTCCCGCTTATATATTTTATTAGATGCTGAAAAAAAGGATTTATTTTTTAAATTTTTTTTAAAAATGCAAATGTTCTATAGTCTCTTCAATTACATATTACTAGCGTACTAACTGCTTTTCGTACACAACGCTATTCCAAGACAATTTTACTCCTTTTAGCGAATGAAGGGGCCACTTTCAAACGGCTTTAAATTGAATTAAATAAGGAGTTTTGTCTGGACATGGCAAAACGTTCTGTTTGAGCTGCAAACTGTTCCTTAACCTACGCCAAACAAGGATGTTAACGGCGATAAATATCATCACCGTCACAACTGTTCCTGCTAGTAGTATGGGGTGAAGAAATTTTTTATTATAAGTCGGTGACGGGTGGTCCATCTCGGTCAATTTCATCAACCGCTTGGCTACCTGTTTGTTGTTTGGGAGGGGTAATGATGGAATTGTAGTCGACCACGTGAAGTTCGCGAAGTAGGGTCGTTTTCTGATGGTTTTCATCCCTTTCACCATGGAATTAGGGGATGTCCCGATACAACCATCTGCTGCAACGAAGATTTGGGAAAAGGACGTGGATCCGTCCGGGCATGGTACATTGAAGCCGTCCTTGTCGTATCGTATCCACGAGTCGTTATTCAGTCTGCAATTGAACTCATTATTGTCAAAGGGATAAAGCTTATCCAGATAATTTTCACTTGTATGGGAGAGAGCACCGTCTAGCACTATACCTAACTCGCATGAATCCATTAAGTTTTTATGGAATTCAAATGAGTCAGCTGTACATAATTTTCTATCCATTGCATATGAACAGTGAGTTAATTGATTTAAGTCTTTAATGTCCGTATATGTTTCCTTGTCTGATCAAATCAATACGTGTCCTGTCAAACTGGATATTACTGGATTTAAGTGATTCGTCATGAAAGTCGGAAATAATGATATCCTGTAAGATTGCCAGGCATCAGAAGAATCAAAGGGAATTGTAATCATAATCCTGTTATTTTCAACGCTTACTGTAATTAGGCTGTAATAAAATTCTAACCTACGTGCGTCTAACAAAGGAATATAGCCTAGTTTCTCCCGTCCGTTCTCCAGAATTAACTTTAAGTATTTTATAGGCAACAAATGGGGGTGACAGTACACCTTTAGTTGCTAACGTGATAGCTTCTACATAATCTTTTGATTCCTCAATGAAATGTGCAATTCTGTTATGTATGTGATCTATTTTTGAATCATAATACGTTAACGTTGCCAACAAATCCTGTACTTCCATAATCTGATTGATATTACTTGAATGTTCATTTACTAAATCCATAATTTGATTGATTGAAGCTAACTGATTCCCTAGTTCTGACATAATCAATTCATCTTCATGAGTCAAGAACTCAATTTTCTTATTTCGATTACTAATCATAAGACGATTGGAAATTCCTAAACCTAAACTTGCAATAGACCCAAAGATGTTTAGTGCAGCAAAAATAAACAGGTTACGTCTCTCTTTATTTTCGTGTCCTACAGTCCACATCAAAAGGTCACGAGCCAAAGATTCTGTCTCATAAGTCTTATTTTGCAAGTCATCAGATACCATCTCTGCAACTTTTAGTGTCGATCCTAGCGAACTCTCTGTAGTCAAATGAAAATGTCTTCTATGCAACTCATCTAATGAGACAGCAAACCTCGAAATGGTGCTTTTTAAGCTAGTGACGTCATTCTCTGTGGGAAAAATTGCTTGCATTCGCACTTCTACTACTACGTTACCTGATGTAATAAAAACGTCTTCTTGTCTTTCAACTATAGTGCCATATTTAAAATATATACTTTTAGGTTTAGAGCTCATCCCACACGAGAAAAATGTCTGACCGAACAATATCACTCCCAACAACAAAAAATTCATCTTGGAAACCTGTGACGAGAAAAATATATGTAATTATTCCTGTACTAAGAAGAAAACTTTTAACATATAAATAAAAATCTTTCCCTCACTTCTTTCCCTCTCTTTTTTTTTTTAATTTCTTATGTGAGCCAATGGTACGATTCACTCATCAGTGGGTTGGGATACGTTTTGAACTCTAAACCTATTGGCCGTTAATGTTTCCAAAATATTAAATGGGCCTTCAAACTTAGGTGTTAGTTTATAATTGAGTCCTTTACGTACATTTACCTGTATGTATACATTATCACCCACGGTATATGTTTTAGTTGGCTTCGCTATTTTATCATGATTCCTTTTCATTATGAATTATGATTCTTCTAAATTCTTTCGAAGGATATCAAAACGACTCTTGCTTGCATTTATACATTCTTTTAAAGGATTTGATAGATTAGTTGTAGGCGTTAATACATGGAAAGGCGTTCTAACTGAGGTACCATACAATGCTTCATGCGGTGACATTTTAATTGATATATGATATGAATGATTCAGAGTACTCAGTACCGCAGGTATTGCAATATCCCAGTTGGGGTCTGATCCCCTTAGTGTTACTCTTGATATGATTAAAACCTTCCTATTTGCTCTTTCCACTAGCCCATTCGACTCTGGGTGATATATCATGGTATTTATTTTCTTTATGCTAAGGAATTCACACAATGAGGTAAGAAAGTGATTATTAAATTCTCCACCCGAGTCTGAGATTATCATGTGTGGAATTCCATGTTTACAAATGTAGCACTCGTAAAACTTCCTAGCGCATTCAATCGCAGTTTTAGTTTTAAGCTCTATTAGTTCTGTATATCGAGTTAAAGCATCTACAATTACTAAGAGGTGCTTATTTCCTCTGTCTGACTCGTAAAAGCCTGTTAAAAAATCTAAATGTATTCTTTCAAAGGGTTGATTGGGCACGGGATAAGCTCCTAGGCTGACAGGTGTTTTCGTATGCCCTTTGTTTTCCTGACATGTGCGACAATTAGCTGTGTTTTTTTTATATCTGTAAGCATCGTATGCCAATAAAACAATGTTTTGGCTTTCTGTGACATTAATGAGAACCCCGGGTGTCAATGTAATGGATTTGCATGCAACCAATTCAGGACAGTGGAAATAAGTGAGATTGGTACCACTACCTGGTCGTTAGTTACATGTGGTGTATTGCGGGTTTTCCTTGTCACGGTCCTACACAGAATATTATCTTTGATTATATAATTCTGCTGCTTATACTTTATATATCCCTTTTCCTTATGATTGCCTTTCAAAACATTTATAATTTTTTCTAATTTCTGATCTTTTCTTTGCTCAGTCTGTAATAATTCAGCGATCCAGCCCAAATCTTCTTGTTCAGATATTGTTTTAACAATAGGCATGGATGTTGATATATCTATTAATTCAGCTAAAGGCTCTTTACAAGAGGACACGGGGTTGCGTGATAATGCATCAGCAATGATATTTGCTTTCCCAGGTAAATACCCGATTCTCGCGCCAAAGTCTTGAATGATCAAATGCCACCGAGTTCGTTTAGGGCTGTGGTTGAAGCCTTTAAAGAATTCGGTTAGTGGTTTATGGTCAGTAAGAACCTTAACGGGATAACCGTATATTATGAACTTAAAATGCACTAGTGAATTAACAATAGCTAGCCCTTCCTTGTCTATTACTGCATACTTACTTTCGGAAGTTCTCTGTTTTCGAGAATAAAAAGCTATCGGGAAAAATTGTTTATCATATTGCTGAAGCAATACCCCTCCTACTCCTAAGTCTGCTGCGTCTGTTGCAATGAAGAATTCCTTACCGAAGTCAGGAAATTTTAAAATAGGAGAACTACACAGTTCATCTTTCAAGGTATTAAACACCTGTTAATGCTGCTCAGACCATATGAAATCTACGCCCTTCTTCGTAAGATCAGTTAAGGGAGCGGCTATTATTGAATAGTTGCGTATAAAACGCCTGTAATATCCACTACAACCCAGAAATTGCTGTATTCCCTTGACATTAGTAGGTATGGGAAAATTACGGATAGCTGACACCTTATCATGGACTATTTTAAGACCTTAGCTTGACACCATGAAACCCAAATATATCAATTCTGTTTTGAAAAATTCACACTTACTAATCTTTACCCTTAAGTTATGTTGTCTTAGTCTCTGTAGTACTAGTTCTAATTTATGTAGATGTTCTTCTAAGGTGTTGGAAAAGATTACAAGGTCGTCCATATAGGCATGCAATATATCCCCTAGCAAGTCTCCAAAACACTATGTTAATCATTCTTGTAAATGTTAGGGGAGCACAACGTAAACCAAAAGGCATCCGTAAAAATTCATAATGTCCCCTGGCTGTGCTGAAGGCTGTGTATGGGATACTATCTTCTTCTAATGATATCTGGTGAAAGCCTTTAAGTAAGTCCAAACTAATAAAATATTTATTCTGACCTAACAAAGACAAAATATCGTCAGTACAAGGCACTGGGAATCAATCAGGGATCATCTCCATGTTTAGACGACGGAAGTCTATGCAGATATGCCATGTTCGATCTTTTTTCGGTACAACTATCAATGGAAAATTATAAGGGCTGTTTGATTTCCTAATGACTTCTCCTTCTAGCATTTCACCTACTTCATCATTTATTTCATTCTGGAATTTCATATGGAGTCTGTACGAGGGTACATAGATAATTTTCTGCTTGTCCTTTAACCTTATTTGATGCTCGATCACATTTGATTTTCCTAAGGATCCATCCGAAGTGGAAAAAACATCATGATATTTAGTTAAAAGTCCAAAAATTTTCTGCTGAATTTCTTCGTCTTGAATGTCTTTATTGATTTTATTTTTAATAGATTGCAAAAGGGATTCATCCGCAACTGATTGAGCGTGATTGATTTCAGCAACGGTAAGAATACGATGTTTATAAAATTCTACATCCAAGATATGTTGATTTTTGTGAATTACTAAAGTGTTATTTAAATGATTACAGACTTCAATATCACATTGTTGATGTGAGCCTACTGTATAAATAGCTTGTGTGAGAGACAATCCGTTTGTTTTCAAAGTGTCGGAAAGGATTAATATTTCAGATCCCGGTAATGTTTTCTTTATTTGCACTAATAAATTCGAAGGTACGTTTGGCTCGATAGATTGCGTGCAAAATGATATTACGGGTGAACGAGAATTCTGCTGGGTCACGTATATTATTTCTTTATTAGTGAGACAAGTTATTGGTTCTTCAACGTACGTTACGGTTACATTTGTCGTCTCCTTTTTATCCAAAACTGATTTTGAGGTATTAGAAGACTTATAGAATTTTCCTTTGATATACACACCGTGCTTGGCAGGGGCTAAGATAATGTTTTGATTTCCCATAGATGGGTATCCTATAATTACAGCTGGATACATATCAATGTTTTGTACAACAACAAATGTATCGGCAAACGTGCGCTTACCGACCTTGAACTGAGCATGAGTTATGCCTATGACATTTAATTCATTATTTCCTATACCCGAGAGTCTCACTCCGGATTTTTCTATCGGAAAGTTCGAAAACAACAAATGATGTGTCCTCAAATCCATGATATTACGTGGACTACCAGAGTAAAAAAATAACGTAAAGGATTTGTGTTCTAAATTTACAGCATATAATGTTGGTCGTAACTCATTTTGCCTTATTATTGTATGAATTCATTGCAAATCTACGGGAGCATGCACTGATTTACTTAATTCGGCCGTGTGTTTCATAGGAAAATCTATTGCCTCACAATGATCTGATAAAACATTAAATTGATTATTCAATACTACTGATGTTGACATGAATGAACTTGACCCAACATCACTCTCTTCACCACTGGAGTTAATTATGTGGTATTTGCTTTGCTCTGCACATTCTGAAAATTAGTCTGACCTTGCGAGTTCTGGTTTGACGACCCAGGCTCAGCGTTATTCGAAGAACTATTTGTTTGTTTCTGATTTTGAACTGCATTGACGTTTGGCTGTTTCTTCTTATTGTTAAAATGAGGATTTTTCTTTTTATTTCCATATGGAACTGACTGTGGAATTGACTGTGTATTTCTAGGATTCTGTTGTGTCTTACGAGAGTAGCACTGACTATATGAATGAGTTGAACTATTATGTATCGAACAGAATTTCGTTCTGCAGTCCGCGATCAAGTGACCTTGACGTTTGCAATTATAACACGTCATTCCCGCAACTTGACTATTATTAACTATATTTACTTGTTGTGGCTTTATTTCATTTTTTGCAAAAACTTGAGTTAACACGGGATCAAGGTCAGGACACTTAGACATGCGTTTCTTTATCTGTTTATACACATCCAATTCCGTACTTGCAGGCGTTAACTTTTTATCAAAACACCGCACTAAAGCTTCAGGCAACATAAGTGTCATACAAGTTAAATACATTAATCGTAAAAAATCTTTCACGGAGATGTTATCTCTAGTAACCCAAGTGGAATTACCTAAAATATCTTGATATTCATTAAGCCTATCAGCTATGAGAGCTGCTCTCTCAATAACATTAAGCCGAGTCATAGTGGCTTGATTAATTGTATTTCTTAACGTTCATAATACATCCAAGGCTTCTTCACCCCCATAGACCGCGCGTAACCTAACTTTGAAATTATCCCAGGTAACTGCTTCTTGAAATGAAACACCTCTTTAATACGCACTCGCATCCCCTTTAGAAAAATCTATAAAACTTTTAGCTTCTTGTAATTGTACAAAAGGGTATACAGTTTGTTTGGCATTTAAATGGGCATCGACGGATGAAATCCATGACTCCACATTTTGAGGCAAGAACCCATTAACCCGACCCTGAAAAGGAAGGATTGCTGACCTGGCATTTACAAGCGTCACAATCGGGAGAGGGTTTATCTGTCCTGCGCCACTAGGTCCAGGGGTGGGGCTCACAGGGGGCATCATGGTTACCTTATCTCTTTTCCTATCTCTTCGACCCCTTGCAATTCTATCAAAATATCTATATGAATACAGACGTCCACTGCGTAAACGCATAAGCACTCAATGATAAAGATTATAACAAAATTCCCCAAAACAATGCTACTAATCCCAAGACATTTTCCGAGAATTTCTGAAAGAAAACGGAACACAAAGATATTTCCCGAGAATTTCTGAAAGAAAATGGAATTAGCACAAAGAGAGAAAAAAATTCTAGATGAGAGTTCGGAGTTGAACACAGTTTCCTTTAATGAAAGGAAAATAGAAGATTAGCAAACCACTCACCCCAGTAATAATCGACTAATGACTCGTGATAACTACACTTCACTGCTCAATACTGAAATGAATAAGAAAATTGTACTTAGCTTTATATGGTTTTGTGCGATGTCATCATATCCCCTCTCTCTCTTGATGTTTGGGTGAATGTTTTCGATCCGATTTCCGTTGAACGTAGTGCTTCCTGGATATGTTTTGTAAGCGTTGAACGTCAGTCCTTGGTTTTCTTAGGATGTTGATTGAAGATCCAGTTCATCAGTTCGTATGTATAACATTCATTAAATGTTTCCTTCTTCGATGGACTATGATACTTAGTCAAAATTGTAGATTCATTACTGTTGATTTCTTGAAGATCTTTCTCTGGTTTTTAGAGTTTTATTCATTGATTTCTTGAAGATCTTTCTCTAATTCTTAGAGTTTTATTCGTTGATACTAGAATATCTTTCTCTGATTCTTAGAGTTTTATCGCTGCCATCATTTATTAGTGTGCTACTGTTGTTAACACACATTGAGTATGTTTGTTGGGATGTTGCGTCTTCAAGTAAAGTCAATCCAGTTAACTTTAAAATGGTTTATTCTTTGAAAACAACAGTGTTAACATCTCCATCACAGGAGTATAGCTGGTTTGGTCGGATGACCATTCCATGTGAAGTATTGATAAGAACTGGCTAAAATATCGATATCACAGATATCGTATAGTAAGTTATCTCAGCATTTAAACACATAATGTAAACTCTACATTAGTATAGGAAGACACCTGCATCCGGTGGCGACACAACTCTTTCACGCGGTCTGTATTTGTGTTTATGCTTCATAAAAATGTTACATTGCTGAGATATGCAAAACGCATCCTGTTATGATCTTGTCTGACTACAGCAATTCTCAAGCTAGCTTCTACCTCCACAATGACGTATTACGTCATGTGTTTTAAACATGTAATATATGACTATTACACATGTCCATCTACAACACATTCAATACACTTATCCCGTGGCTCCTTGCACATTCTAGCATAATGACCATCCTTACCACAATTACCGCAAATCACATTCATACGATTACTACAACAACCACTCGCTATGTGCCTAGTCATACCACACCGATAACATTTTACCCCTTTCTCTTTCTTGCACTCGCTAAATCTATGCCCTACATCACCACATCCAAAACAAGCACCTAGAGCCCATCTACATTCATTCTTCTTATGACCTTCCTTTCCACACCTATAACACTTTTTATCACGGACACGACTATCTGACATACCTCGTTGTGCACTCACACTCCTATCCCTATTGCGCCAATTACCCTGCCTAAATCCACCATTTCCTTGCACGGTTCCTCCGTTACTTGACCTAACACTCCTATCTATTACCTGATCAGCTATCCTCAGTGGCCGTCTCAAAATTGCATCCTTATAACTACCAAATTCTATTACACTCTCTTCCATTCCAGTTCTTACACTCACAGATTTACGTTCTTTCATGCACCTATCTAACTCATAATCTTCAATTATCTCTAGTATATCATCCCATGCCAAGCTCAGTTGCGTCCACCTCATTTTCTCCTTCCGTTTCCAATTAATAAATTCACACACCTTTTCAGGTATGGTCGCCAAAGTCTTCCTCATTAACTCCTTATTCTCATTTATACCTTCATCCCCATACTTCTTCCTAGCTAAAGTTTCCAGCCTACATACATACATTGATATAGCTTCTCCTGCATTCATCCTTCAAAATCATTCTTACGCTCATACTTAACTCTCCCTTTCATACGTTTCACCTGCTCAATTATTCTCTTTTTCACACTTTCATAATCAACGTCACCTAAACTCATTAGCACATCATACATCGTAAACAAATACCCAGTCAAATATTCCCCTAACTCCCTAGCCCAAACTCTCTTACTATCACCATACTTATCCTGACAATACCTCTCATACTCCCTAAAAAAATCATACACATCCCTACTACTATGCTCATTGAACCTTTCACACCTAGCTACCTCTCTCATAAACACTGTCTGCCAAACTTAAGCTTCATTGTCACTATCTTCACTGCCTACTCCCTTGTTGCCCTCTTCTTCATATGAATATAATGAATCTACTTCAACACTTAAATTCTTATCCTTAACCATTCCCTTCTTGCCCTTTTTCTTACTTACCACTTTCACCCATTCACGATCATCCTCAATCTCATACTAACCTTTCTTCTTTTCCCTCTTCTCATTACTTTTACCTTTCCTTTCATCTTTCCTCTCACTTTTCTGTTCATCCTTACTATACCTAGTCCCTTTAACTTCACTATCACTATTAGTATCACTATCACTTCCTTTCCCATTATCACTTACCTTAGCCTTCTCTTCCACTATCAACCCTTAACCCAAAACTGAGGACACTCCTCTGACTGCATCTTCACCCATGTACATTTTCATCATTCACATTACCTGCCCCATCATAGCTTAATGTTTCTCCATTCGTTCTTCATTCTCTCGCAGCCTCATCTTAACACCCTATTCCACTCTTTCTACTGTTCCCTGAATTTCCCTCAGTTTCCTTTGCATCTCCTCATTCTCACAGTTCAACCTTGCATTCTCTACTAGCAACCTCTCTCTCTCTCAACTATCAACTTTTGCTCCCGTTCTTTAACCAACCGCAATTTCTCCCTTAATAACTTGTTATGATCTTCCATTTTCATTAACCTGTTCTTCAGCCATAAATCTAATTCCTAATCCTAATTCAGTCCTTTGTCAAAGAGTCGAGCTTCCTCTCCCACCTCGGCAGTCCCTGTTCAGGCGCCAAATTAATGTGGCGGGATGTTGCAATAACAACCCCCACACCCTTGATCACACTAACTGACAATTGTCTCTACAAAACAAACTTTCCCCTTACGTTATCATAAACTGGAAGACTGAAGGAAAATAAAAACAAAACATAACCTTAAACTATATTTCTTAAAACTAAAATACTTAATACAAAAACATCCACAACCAAAATAATAATACTTAAAACTAATTATAAACAAAAAAAAAATGTAACATTCAAATATACAGAAAAAACACACCTAACCAATCTTAAAATTTTCGTCACACCAACACAAAATATGTGTTTATAGATATTATGACACTCCTCCACAGAAAGCCGAACTGTCTCTCTCGGCAAACTACCACAATATCCGTAGGTAACACTACACTGTGAGGCAAATTGCCACAGCTGCCTCCCTGATCGGGGTCCTGGATATTATAATTTTCATCATCATTATCATCCTCATCATCATCATCATCATCATCTCTATCATCATCATCAATAGCAATCGGAAGTAAATTCATCAACAATTACCTAAATCCGAGCAGTCGTGTCAAGTTCCTTATTATAAGCCAGGTCGTCAAAAATCAATTTCTCATTCAAAATTATCTCTCCAAAGGAGTAAGTCTCTCCAAGGAGGAACTACGGCCTGCAGAAATAAAAAAGAAAAACAGTTACAAACACTCCTAGCTAACTAAACTATCGCACTAGAATCAAAGATAAATAATAAACTGTTCCTATCATTCACAATCATGACAAGCAAATATAAACAAAACTGAACTTACTTAATAAAATAATTAATCACTTCCACGCTGGTCGAATCAAATAAAGTAAATCCAGCATTCACACACATAACCGCCTCTAGCAGCAGTCAAATAAAAAAGCCATTCACCCAAGACATTCACCACTGTCGTAACCTGGCTAAAAACATAAACAAACAATCTCATTTACACCAACAGTCTTTCTCACAACAAACAATCAATACACTAACTACCTTTTGCTCG
>NC_090748.1:58322972-58335472 GCF_036898095.1 Palaemon carinicauda | reverse complement strand
TAGGAACTTGCCAGTTTTCTAAAAGAGCCATCCTATCACTTGACTTTTCCAGTCATTACCCCATTTGAATAGGAAAAATACAGTATGTGATCTGAATTATAATGCTTTTTAGCAGGCGTTATGCATTTTTTGTCATCAGAAGAGTGGTAAACCAAGTGAATTATGCTGAAAGAGGCATCCTGCCCAAAGATCTTTCTGAGCCAGTTTGGCCGTTGTCATGGTAACTGATTTCATGACTTTGGACCCTTATTATCATAGTGCTAACATATCCTTGTGTCTCTTAAGAGGAAATTAAAAGAGACGGGATGAGTGGACTGGGGATCACTGTCTTGTAAATTAATTTTTTGAGAGATTATTATTATTATTATTATTATTATTATTATTATTATTATTATTATTATTATTATTATTGTTATTATTATTATTACTATCTAACCTACAACTGTAGCTGGAAAACTAGGATGTTACAAGCCCAGGGGCTCCAACAAGGATAATAGTGCATTGAGGAAAGGAAACAAAGAAAAATAGAATATTTCAAGAACAGTAATAACATTAAAATAAATATTTCCTATATAAACAATAAAAAAAAATCAACAAAACAAGAGGAAGAGAAATAAGATACAATAGTGTGCCCGAGTACTCCCTCAAGCAAGAGAACTGTAACCCAAGAAAGTAAAAGACCATGGTACAGAGGTTGTGGCACTCTATGGCACTACCCAAGACTAGAGAACAATGGTTGGATTTTGGGGTGTCCTTTTCCTAGAAGAGCTGCTTACCATAGATAAAGAGGCTCTTCTACCCTTACATAGAAGTTAACCCCTTGGAGGAAAAAGAATTGTTTGGTAATCTCAGTGTTGTAAGGTGTATGAGGACGGAGGAGAAATGTGTAAAAAAGAGGTCTGACTGTTTGGAGTATGTGTAGGCAAAGGGAAAATGAACTGTAACCAGAGAGAAGGATCCAATGGAGTACTGTCTGGCTAGTCAAGGGACCCCATAACTCTCTAGCGGTAGTATATCAACGGGTGGGTGAGGCCCTGGCCAGCGTGCTACCTAACAAAGAAGAGTTTATGGGAGAAGTAATGTTCCCACACTTTTAGTTTATGGGTATCTAAAAGTGCGTGGATGTAGTATGATAGAGAGCAAAACATGTGAGATTGGAAGTATATATTGGAATAAAAGGATGGATGTATTGGCTTTGTGCTAGAAAAATATAAAAGGGAATTGAAAGGGGAAGAGAAAGAGATGGTGAGGCTTTATTGCTGAGTGAATGGATGACAGGTAAAGTAGTGGAATGGAAGGAGGTGTAATATAGGTAAATGTGGGTAAGATTTACGTTAAGTTGGAAATGTTGAACTTTTTTTCAGTGTGTATGGGCTAGGTTGTGAGAAAAGGGAAGAGTAGAGTGAGTTAAATAGGTGTGTACACGGACTGAGTAGAATAGATTATGTAGTTGTGATGCCGTGCTGGAGAGGTAGATTTCATTGGGAATTAGGACATACCAGGTGAAAATGTGAGCGGTGAGAGACTGTTAGATAAGTGTGTTAAACAAGAGCCTGTGATAAGTAGCAGTTCTTTCAAGAAAAGATATATACATAAATATACAAGGGTAATAATGGGCAATGGAAGAGTAGTAGAATGGGCATTGACAGATTTTGAGTGGATAACAAGAAGGGTGTTAGGAGGAATGAAACCTGTACATGTGTTATGAATATGGCTTAAAGGATATCTGATAATTATTTGGTTGAAGCAAAATTTCGCTTATGGAAAAGAGTGGGGATATAGAATAGGGGAATATAAAAGGGCGGTATTAAAGTTGGTAGAAAGAGATGGAAAATAAACAGGTAAAAAGTGAATATCAAGAAAGGATGGAAGCGGCATATGACAGAGTGAGAGTGAGAAGAACTGATGATCTAAAGGAGGAATGTAAGTTAGAAAATGGAGTGAAGATGGTGGAAGAGAAAAAGAGGGCATTTGGAGAATAGCCGCTGAGTAATAGTATTGAAAAGTGTAATGTAAGGTTGCCGAGACAAATAGGGTGCCTGACTGGAGATGGGGTCAGGGATTGGGTCGTTCGTAGGAAGGGAATAAGAAGTTTCGGAAAAGTGAAAAAAAGTAAGGACGGGTGGATCAAGGAATGAAGAAAGAGTGAAGGATGAATTGGAAGATTGTTGACGAGAGATCAGGCAAGGAAAAAGTGGACTGAATATTTTGAAAGTAGGCTGAATGTTGAGAATAATAGGGAGAAAGATATAAATGTTGTTTGAGGTGTTGGGGTACCAGTGATGGGAGATGCGAATGAGAGAGACTACATGAGAGGAAGTGAAGGAGTACTAGATGAACCGGAAGCATGAAAAACACCTGGTATGGATGGTGTAAGGCCTGAGATGTTAAAGGTAGGGAGTGTGACTGTACTGGAATGGTTGGTGAGATTGTTTAACATATGTTTTAGGTTGTTGATGGTGCCATGAGCTCGAGATGAAGTGTTTGAGGAGTATGGCTGGAGTATATAATTGCAGCTGTATCTCGATTGAAGTCACGAGGGTGAGAACGGGTGTGAAATATGAATGTGCTGAGGATAGAAAAATGGTGATTTGCTGAAGTAGGGGATGGGTGCAAAAGTTGAAAGAGGAAAGCAAATGTTTGTGTGGATGGATGGAGTGAAGAATGCCCTTGGTGACTGAATGATAGATGTGAGCAAGTGGTATGTCAGGGGAGGATTTCACACTGAATAATTTAGAGTGTATGTGATTAGCTATTTTATAAATTTTGTCCATTAATTAAACGATAGAGACCTAAAATTAGTTGATCTCGTAATAAGTTATTATGAAGAGGAAAAGACTAGCATCAAGAGAGAGGAGAGTGTAAAGGCATTGTGTCAGTTAAATGCTCATATTGTAGTTTTTATAGACAAAGCAAATCGACCAGCACAGAATCTGAGCTCATGACTGTTTTATGATTAATTGCCACTCGCTATTTTAAATAAATCACTGGAAGAAGCCTGCAACAATAACGAAACCAGGATGTCAAGCACAGTGTATAGCATCACCATTACGTTGGAAGAAGGGACCAAAAACCACAAAAACAGTCACATGACGTGAAATACTTTGCCACAGCTACATTGGCCTACAAAAGATGCTTGCATTGAAGCAGGACAGGCTCTACCCTCTGAAGCAGTCACAGTGAAAGGAACCCCCTTCTCCCCCATCATGGGGTGTGGCCCCCCACATCATGTACCTACGTGATAGGCCATTCATTATCTTCCAGAGATGCGGGTAAGTTGGCCATAAAAAATAGAAGAGAAGTCCAACTGAAGATTCCCTTTTGCCTTTCAACGGAGAGGTGGATAAATAACTAACTCCTCCCCGAGACCTGTTTCCTTCCTGCCTGAAAGGGGGGCTCGTGGATTCCACAACCCACAGCAAATAGAAGTTCCAGTCCACGGTTGCAGTCTCCAATCTTCAAGAGAAATAACTGTGTTGCTGGTTTTGTGTAAAATCGTTGTTCATCAAAGTTTACTCAGTAAAGGCACAAGAACAAAACAGCATTTTACCTGCACCCCCATCTTCTAAGGGTCTTAAATGTAAAATTAATGAATCGCACTGAAGGATGATGTCAGTACTACTCAGCATAACTTGTAAAATAATAATTCAAAATATAAAAGACTTGAAGATATTTCTCAATGATTCTGCTCCTAGTAGCTTCACACAAGTCAGGAATAGAAATTAATGGTGAGCAATTTTGACGCAGTTCTGATAAGCCCTGCTGCTACTTTGGGTCACCTTTGTGACCGTTAAGGTAGCGGCAGTAGCAGGGTTAGCATATGAAGCTTCATTAGTGGTTGGGCTTTGGTACCATAGTAGTACCAATCAAACTCAACTCTGTCCCTCGTCAGGCAAAGGGGAACAATGTGAAAAAAAAAATATCCACTCTATTTTTGTTTTAATGTCAGCTACCTCCAAAAACTGTGGGAAGTGACACAATAGATAGATAGACAGATAGCAAAAATTTCAGGTTAAACACATATATGAAGGCATATAGAATTTCAGGTTTCCCCGAGACAAAACTATACAGAAAACTGGAATAATTCGCTGCTAACATAAACACACGTTTTCTTCAACATTCTCAGATTTCTTCCATTCATTTTCAAACTTCACTGAGGAGATTTTGAAGATGTTGTAAAGTTACAGATACTTAGAGTTATTCCTGTCCTATGTCCACAGATAATGAGACATCGGAACATGGGATTTTTTATGTTCTATAAAACAGTTACAAACATGACAGCAATTTATATAATTTTCTATAAATTTTTTTCATTCCTAGCCAAAAGAAAGATTCATGTGCTCTCCTTAATGTTCTATTAATCCCTAAATGCCCTGCACACGGACTTGCATGTAAAATGTGGATGACTCGATTAATTGAAGAGGGAGGAAGAACTACCCGTGCACAAAATTCCCGTCCCCTCTTCTCGTGAGCACGATATAAAAAATCTTTTTCTATAACAAAAATTCTCACGAGGCACATTCAGAAATGACGGATAACTCTCCAATTCCCGTTCAGTCACTGCTCGCACTCTTTCCATCCATTCCTCTTTTTCTTTGTCCCTCTCGGACTTCTTTTATGTCCCAACCTTGCAAGTCAATCATACCCGCATCATCAGGGCATTCATTCGGGATACCCCTGGTCATGTCCTCGGCCATCCACATATATTCACCTTTACCGCTCCAATCTCTCTCTATCCCTAATATCATCTCTCTCTCTCTCTCTCTCTCTCTCTCTCTCTCTCTCTCTCTCTCTCTCTCTCTCTCTCTCTCTCATATTCTGATTGTTCCTCGGGAGAATTCACATCCATTTCTCTATTTTCTCTATTTTGATGGGGTCTTCAATATTTTAGTTACGTTCTTCGTTCCTCTTTTGTGCTCTAGTTACTACTGCTATTACTGGACCTATAGAAAGGGCATCAGCTACCTTGTTAGCTTTACCTTCGATGTGGTGATATACCTTTATATTAAACTCTAACAATCTTGACGAGTTCAAATCTCCTTTGTAAAAGAGATCATGTAAGGGTCAATGATCACTTTGCAACTCAATCGACTTACCTAATAAAAAGAACCGATGCCTCTCTAGAACCCAAAGAATAGCCAAAGCCTCTCAATCAAATGTACTATAATTCTCCTCAACCCCTTTCAAAGCCCAGGAAGCAAAACAATTGGGTCGCTCTCTATCTTTATCATCTCACTGAGAAACTACGCCACCAATAGCTATGCTACTCCCATCTGTTGTCACTAAAAATGGGCGATCAAATCTAGGATATGCGAGTAAGTCATTGCTAGTTAAGGCACCTTTCAAATGGTTACAGGCCCTTTCTTCATCCATTCCCTAACTTATAACTTTTTGTTTCTTTAAAGCATCTAAGGGTATCAATATCTCTCCAAAACCTCTTATGGATTTACGGTAATACCCAGCGAGCCCTAGGAACCCAGCTACTTCCATATGGTTACGTGGCCTGGGGAAATCTCTAATAGCTGCTACTTTACTGGGGCAGGGTTGGATACCTTCTGCGGTTATTATGTGACCTAAAAATTTTGCACTTTGACAGATTTATTTTCATACCATTAGGTCACAATGCTTCTAAAACTTTAGGAATTTCATAATTATGTTCTTTGGCCGGTTTCCCTGTAATTATGATATTGTCTAAATAAACAAGATCATTATGGCCAATTAAAGGAGACAAAACCACTATCATTACTCCAGAGAAATGACTTGGAGCATTTTCAACACCGGAAGGAAGAAAATTAAATTGAAATAGTTGATCATTAGCTATGAAATGCCATTTTACATCTACTGTCTTCCTGAATGGGTTTTTGATAATATCTAGATTTTGAATCAACAGTTGTAAAATATTTACTATCCCATACCTTCACAAGTAATTCTTCGATCGAGGGCTATGGAAATGCATTATCCTTAATGACTGCATTCAACTTCCTATAATCAACACACAATCTTACCAAGCCATCCTTTTTCCTAACAGCTACTATTGGAGAAGCCAAGGGGAATTTGCTCTCCTCGATTATCCCTTGTTCCCTTGATTTACTAATTTACCTTTCTATCTCTCCTTGGAAATGAATGGGTACCTTATAAGGCCTTGATCTGATCGGCTCCGCCTGCCCAGCTTCAATGCTAAAAAAAATCGACCAATCCTCCCAAGTGGCTCATCTCCAATTGCAATTACATCCGAATAATTATTGACAATGTCACTAATTACAGATTGATATTCTGACAGACATAGTTTTAGTGCTTGCATAATCAAATTCTGAGTCCGTTCATCTGTGCGGGCTGGAGTTGTGGCTCCCAACATCCCAATATAAGCAATTTCACATAACTCTAATTCAAACACAGACTCACTTCCTAACACAGCTCTTTTATTTGACAAATTAACTATCGTTATATCAGCTCTGTTCTCTTTTATTTACTATAAGTCCTCTGAGATTACATATGCCGAATTGTAATGGGGCTTAACAACAACCTTGGTTACTTTTGGAAGAGGCTGACACGGGTCACTGGTATGCTCGTAAGTGTCTGGGGAGACAACACTTCTCTCTCAGGTACAGCTGTTACCTTACTTAAATGTCTCTCCGTGCCTGCAAAAGCACTTACTCTTATGACTCTCTATCGGCAAAATGCACCCTCCTGCTTTTGCTGTTATTGTATCTTTTCTCCCAAAAATGCATATTTGATTTTACTAGAAATGAAATCAATTCCTGGAATAGCCTTGATTCTCGGAATTCCCAAGGTGGGCAAGACAAAAAATCATGTTTAAACTTCTCAGATCCCACCTTAAAGTTGACGATCGTTGTATGGTTTATGTATATTTTATTTCCTCCTGGCGTGTCGAGAACGACGGATGATGCTGACTGTATTGGGTTTGAGGATAATCGTTTTTCAACCAGTGAGATACTGGCTCCTGTGCCGATCAGTGCTCCAATGGATTTATCTGGCAGGTCAATCCTAACTGCTAACATTCCTAGCCGGCCATTAGGATATATGGGGCACAGGCCAATGACCTCAGCTGCAATGCTGCTGCTCGCTAGTGCTGCGGGGATGAGGTTGGCGGTACCGATAGAGGTCCCAGAGCCTGCTCTAACAAGTCCGTCGTCAATGGGAGCGCTGCCTCTTTTGCTGCTTCTGATGTCATGCGGGGGAGGGGGGGGTATCGATCTCCCTCGTCTCCCCCTTCCTCTGTTTCCTTTTCCTCAGATGTTGGGCGGGGATAGATGTGCATGTGGCACAGCCCGCTTACTCTCGGCGATTTTTGCTGGGCTCTCACGAGATAGGTGACCGTAGGCCTGAGAAGCATAACAGCGGGGGATCCTTGGGTGGGGCACTCCACTCGTCAGTGCCCCTCTACCCCACACTGCCAGCATCTGAAGACTCTTCTCACCTGCTGACTGCGTTCTTCCCTCTCCGTCTTTGGGGGATGGTGAGGGCCTCTCATGGCTAACTAGCAATTGTCATCGAAAAAATAACCACATAAATACAGGTTTACTAATCTGCGAATATGTTTATGCCCAATTGCTTATTTTTTCAACTTATGGGAAATTGGTACTCCGGGTAGCAAACGAATTGTAATCCCGAAAAATGCGAGTTGCAAAACTAAGATAGGATTCCCCTTCCCAAGTTTTAGGTTTGTGAAGTTTTTTATGTCCCCCTTTCTTGCATCAGGTAAGGCATACTTCTCGATTAAACATCGTTTTATTTCAGTATAACTTCTTAAACTGTCTAGTGGTCAACACATTACTTCCATTGCTGGAGCATCTTTCAGCAATCTAATTACTTTAATAGCTTTTTTTCTTTCTGACCAGCCATATGTGGCTTCTTCAAAGTCTCTCGAAAACACTTCAATTGATTGAAACCCTTCGTGAGGCCGTTGATCATCAAAAAGCCTAACATTTACCTGAATTTCTGGCAACTTTCAAACTACGATGTTATCTTCACTCCGCTGCGCATGTGTATTTTCACTTGTGTGCGTTTGGACTTCGTTTATGTACGTCAGATATGCTGCGGTTGCGCGCTGTTCCTCTTCTCATTCAACCAAATATCTGTTTATTAACTCTTCTAAGTTATCTAACTTATTTTCTAATTCTTGTGTTCTTAGTTCCTGTCTATATTCTCCACCTCTATAACCAACTGCTACTTCGTTTTCCTTTCCTGCAGTAGCAGTGTCTGCTATGTTAGTTCTTGCGTATCTAGGCATCTTGAACTTTTATTTTACCGGTTTAGAGAAACCCTTCGCTCACAGCATATACAAACAGACATATTTTTACACCTGACACCAATATGTCCCATGTCCACAGATAATGAGACATCAGAACATGGGTTTTTTTCCACTTTATTACAAAAGGTTTGTGAGTACACTGCACAGTTGACACTCTCAGGTGAGTGACGTCTACTTGAGCGCACAAAGGCAACTAACTCCCCTCGCAAGCCAGATGAAATCTTGCTGCAACAACATGCTGAATAGTTAGGTTTTTGGGAATTCTCATGATTATGAAGTTCATTTACCTTGACATACAACACATTTCATACAAGAATTAGGAAATTCCTAAATGTTTGAAGAGTACAACTGTGCTTTCATTTCACTTTCCTGAATATAATTTTACTAGCTATCAAGAGTTTATTGATGTATGTATAACCTTTATATTCACTTCCTGCTCTGAAATCATATCAGGCTGTTTCCTTCTCCCAATCTTTTTGTTCAACTTAGTCTAGTCCGGTTATATGATATCAAATAACAATATTTAACTCTGAATGGCGATGTGATCTTCCTAATGTGATATTCAAAAAAAAAAAAATTTCAGCTATCTGCTATCTGCTATCTGGATCATGATAGCAAGAGACTAAGAATTGTAGGTACAGTCGGCTTCATGGGAAACTATGGAGACGACTGACAGCAATATGATGCAGCAGGTAACGCTGTGTTTATCAAAAGAAAAAACTTTGTAATGCTGACTGAAAATAAAGTCACTGACCTTGTAAACACATGATTTATATAATTCTTATTAATTTAACAAAGTGCAATTCATCATAAAACAGTATTTTACTATACTGCAATTCTAAAAATTAATACCAATTTTTTTATCACATGGTTACATTCTTAAGGGATTTAGTTTTCAGGAACTTTGCTAATAGATGCTCTTTTGATAAACACAGCATTACCTTCCACAACCAACAGCTGTCAGATCTTTCCTTAGTTACCAGGGAGGAGTAATAGAAATAATGAAGGTAACTGTAATTTTTTTTTTTTTTTTTTTTTTTTTTTTTTACCTCCTCCTATGACTAATTACGCAAAGTCGTCTCTATCTTGAGCTTTGACATCAACACTTCTCCACTCATCATTCCATACTTCACGCTTCATAGTCCTCAGCCATTTAGGCCTGAGTCTTCCAACACTTCTAGTGCATTGTGGACCCCTGTTAAATGTTTGGTAAACTAATCTCTCTTGGCGAGTGCGAAGAGCATACCAAAAGGATCTCCATCTACCCTTCACCATGATGTCATCTACATATGGCACTCGAGTAATCTCTTTTCTAAATCCTGCTTGTACATCTCTCAGTTTTTTTTATCAATCTTTATCTCTACTCTCTTTATAATAAACATACTGTATATTTTCATGACAACTAACATAAATGTGATGCCTCTGTATTATTGCAATCAGCCAGGCCTCCCTTTTTTGCCCTTTCCATCATAATTCTTAGCTCCCATTTATTAGGTTTTGCTTCTTCACACCATATTCAATAAAATAGTCTTGTAAGTATTCTAGCGCCACTTTTTTTAAGCCAATATAATCTCAGCGGTTATTTCATCGTATCCAGGGGCTTTCCATCTCTTGATTTTTTTTTTATGATAGCTTCAACATCAAACACACTGAATTAATTTAAGGGTGCATCAAGGTCTCCCTTAGCTTCAGGTATAGCAATCAAATTATCCTATTCATATCTACTATTCATGACCTCACTAAAGTGTTCCATCCAACGTTGCCTTTCTTAGACTTTTGTTGTTATAACAGATCCATCTCTCTTTTTAATGGGTATACGTTTCTTCTTCTTTGCCACTTAGAAATTTCATTAATAATTCTTTGAACCATTCTTACACCATAGTCACTCCCTGAATTCATAGTTTTGTCAGCCTCAACCGCTTTCCTGTCTTAATATTATTTCCAGGTATTCATGGCTTTTCTTTTGACCTTGCTATCAATAGTGGAATACTTGACCTTGTAATTTTCATTACTTCCCCGAAAACTTTCATCAATGAATTTCTGTCTTTATCTCCTTTTTTACCATATACCAAGTGTTTTTTTTTTTATAAACATTGTTTTCTCCTTGTAACTGTTCGTCCCAAAACTCTACTACCAACTGACTGTCATATGTTCTTGATATGACTCCATTCTATATCAATTGTTAACTGTCTATTGAGGTCTTTAAGACTGTAAATCGATTCCTATATTCAATTGCAAATGTTGCTCTGTGCTCATATTTTAAAGGTTTAGCTATATTAAACGTATATATATATATATATATATATATATATATATATATATATATATATATATATATATATATATATATATATATATATATATATATATATGTATATATATATATATATATATATATATATATATATATATATATATATATATATACATATATATATATATATATATATATATATATATATATATATATATATATGTATATTCTATCCACATTTCTGTTGGGTACTTTTAGTTTTAATTTCAGTTTGGCAATTTGGAGCTGGTGATCACCACTAATATCTGCTCTTCTATAACTTCTTCCATTTATTAGAGTCCTTTTCCTCTCTTTATTAATGGCTTTATGATCTATTTGATTTTTGTGATTGCCAAATGGTAAAGTCCATTTATAATTGTGGATGTTCATATGCTGAATAAGAGTATCTCCAATGACAAGATTGTTTGTTGAATAAAAGCTTATAAAATTGTACTATTTTCATTTGCATCTTCGCTAGGAACCTGAACAACAATCACATTCTCTATACCTTGGTTGTTCCTTCCAACTTATCATTAAAGCGCAATTTTCATACCTTTCTCTGATCTCATTTATTACACTCTGCAGTTTTTCAAAGGATTCATCTTTTCTTTCTTCACGGTAATCATTTCAATTGTTGGTTCATTAAAAATACTCATATTGCACTGCTTGCATTTAAACTTTGCAAGTAGCAATTTACTATCTACATAATCGTTTTGCAAATTGTATGTAATACACCAAGCCTTGGATTAGTTTTAATGGATAAACCCGGGAATTGTAATACTTGTGACGTCCCAATATTATAGTCAAGGATCAATTAGAGAAAGACTGTGGCATAGAAGTATATACAGCTGTTATCTTTATAAAATGCTTGTATAAAGTATATGGATTATTTCTAGCTTGGATGAGCATTTCTAGCATGGGGAGATTTTATCCAAAATGTTATTAGACCATTACCTCGCCACCCCCCCCCCCTCTCAGATAAGTTGAACAGACCCTATCTGTACCGATTCTGGTCTGGTCGATTGGGGGTATAGTCTCGACACCTAAAGATCAGACTATTTCATTAGTGCATGGGTCAACAACTTCCTCTATAAATTGAAATATCATTTTTTTCTACTTTCTACTTTCACCTAATATATTTGTATCTAGGTAAAATTAGTACCTATATTTCTCCCAACTCTCTCTTTTCTTATCATATAACTTACACAATAATGTGTTCGTCTGAAGTCTACAATAAACTCATTTAAAAATCATGAAGATACCAAGCCTAAACCATAATATTTATTTAAACTATTCATTGTAGCATATGTAAAGATTTTTTTTTTTTTGCACTATTTCCTTTCTTTTTGCCTAACAATCAATTCCTACATTCATTTTCCGCTTTGGAGTAATGCATCTCTTCAACTATTTTTAAAGGAACACATTTTTTATTCAATGAAACTATTGCTCTATTCATATCATTTTCTGTATTGATTGCACGTTACATTTGAATCAGCTATATGGATTTTGCAACAAGAAAATAAGTGTTAGGGACCTTAGCACAATCTTGCTAATGGCTGTCATCCGGTACATTAAATTTTAGAGAAGTTTTTATTGTTGCTTTTATATCTTCTAGGAATTTAACGATGTGTAGCAGAGACATTAAGTCAAATATTCTGAACGTTTATCCTTGACATCTCTCTCTCTCTCTCTCTCTCTCTCTCTCTCTCTCTCTCTCTCTCTCTCTCTCTCTCTCTCTCTCTCTCTCATACGGCTGTATATGAAAAAGTACCGGGGAAAAAAAATAATAATAATAATAATAATAATAATAACGATAATAATGATTATTATAAAAATCATATTAATAATAATAATAACAACAAAAGAAACACTAATATAATTTATATCTAAACCAATTATAAGGGAAGGGCAAGAGAGTGTTTAAGAGAGTATCAT
>NC_090748.1:58297125-58312472 GCF_036898095.1 Palaemon carinicauda | reverse complement strand
AACCACCAATACTGGTCATTTCCCTGAGGCTGAGCAAAGCCTCTTGGTTCCCCAACATTTGGTGAGAGAGCTGAAAAATTTGGCTATACGGGCGGCTGGTAAAGGCTAGTACTGCCCCAGAAGGCATGATTTGAGGGCGTCATATGTTATTGGAGTGTCCCCTGTTCGCAAAGCCAATTGAAGATTTCTGGGAAAGTGTTCTTGGGGATTGTCGAGAGAACATAGTCTACTTTAGTGATTAAAAAAGTCACGCCCTTGATGCAAAACTAGACCTCAGTGCCCTAAAACCATGTGAATGCCTCTGTAATGGTGAAGAGCGGCAGTTTCATGGATGTGGCAATGATAGGAGAGTCATTGTCAGAAGGCGTCATCATCAAACAGTAAGACAGCAGTGAGAGGAAGGCGAGAGGGATATGGTCACTTTGATGGTCACCAATGTGCGAGGTCCCAGTTAGGTGATAGCTGAGAGACGAGGTGAATCCAACAAACTTTTTTTTCAACAGAGAGCGAACTTATATACAAAAGCCTTAAATGAAAAAAAGGTCAAACAAATTCAAACACATCAATTCAAGAAAGACAGATTTGAACCAGTACTGTTAACAGTGAGGTGAAGAGCGAAATATACATGTACAATGAAAAATAAAATACCATTAAACTGTACAAGTGTGTGTGAAACACATGCGGTACAGTTATATCTCCATTTTTATTTTTTAAAGCTAACATCTGTTGGCACCCTGTGTCAAGCCTCCTTTTCATCAATTGGATGTTTTTTCCTTCTTTAGATTTTCCTTAGTTTGGTTCAATTGTATTTACGAATATATTGGGTTTCTAGTTTGTTTTGTTTGTTTTGGATGATCATCATCATCTCCTGCTCCTATTGACGTGATGGACCTCCAACAGATTTTGCCAGTCGTCTCTATCTTGAGCTTTTAAATTAGTATTCTACTATCATCATCTCCTACTTCACGCTTCATAGTCCTCAGCCATGTAGACCTGGGTCTTTCAACTCTTCTAGAGTCTTGTGGAGCCCATTTAGGGAGTGCGAAGAGTATGTCCAAACACTCTCCATATACCCCTCATCATGATGACATCCACGAATGGCACTCGAGTAATCTCTCATAGTTCCATTTCTAATCCTGTCCAGCTATTTAACTCTCAATATTTTGGAAACATTTGCTATTTCTAATTTATTTCATCTCTCTAGGACTTTATCCTCATTTCCTATCTTTTCTATGAATTTTTGGTCTTTTCTGGTAGTTTTCCTTAATCTTTATGAACTTTTCCACTTATCTGTTGTGCTGATTCCAATACAAATTTAGTTAAATTACAGTTCATTTATTTTTTACTTGCTTCCATTTCATCATGTAGCTAGGAGTACCTATTTTCCATTGCGAAATTAAGCTCATCAGATTTCTCTCTTATTACAGGAGTGTTGGTTTTCATTCTAAAAAATCTTTTCTCTCCCTTTCCTTATATCTAAAAAAATTTTGCTTCTCATTCTATGATCGTTTTACTTTGACTTGTCTAACACCATTACATCTTTAACTAAATCAACTTTTTCACTGGGAATAAAATCTTTTTCATTTTTCATTTCTTCATTTGGGCATTTTCCCGTCCATGTTTTGTGTTCCCTTCTATAAAGAACGTGTTCATGATTTTAAGATTGTTTTGTACCGCATATGTTTCATACACGCTCATACACTGTAACATTTCTTTTTATCTTTTTTTAATTTTATTACTCGCTCTTCCCTGCACTGTTAATGGATCATTCTGTGTAAGCCTGAAAGCTCATGTTCAATTTTGGTTGAATTATTGTGACGTTCTTGCTCGCAAGTCCTGGCATTTAAGGTCAGTGGCTGTTTGATAAAGTTTAGATATATTCGACTTGCCTCTCAGTTACAACCTAACTGCTCAGTCGCACATTGGTGACCCCGGAGTGACCACTCACTCCTGCCTCCCCCCTCACTGCTGTGTTTTACTCTTGATGAAGCCGCCCCCAATATAAAGAGAATGACAGACAACATATGGACATTGAGAATAACTGAATGGGTCCATAGAGATTGCAAAAGAAGCATGTGAAGGAAGAGATTGTGATGGATAGACAAACTAAGCGAGCTTGCTGGTGTGGACTGGCACAGAAATCTCATAAACGCAAGTGGAAAGACATGTCTAAGGCCTTTCTTCTACACTGGAATATACATAAATATGTTTATATACATACACACACAAATCTCTCTCTCTCTCTCTCTCTCTCTCTCTCTCTCTCTCTCTCTCTCTCTCTCTCTCTCTTTATATATATATATATATATATATATATATATATATATATATATATATACATATAAATATATATATGTATATATATATATATATATATATATATATATATATATATATATATATGTGTGTATATATATATATAAATATATATATATATGTATATATATATATATATATATATATATATATATATATGTATGTATATATATATATATATATATATATATATATATATATATATATATATATTTATGTATACATATGTATATATACATACATACATATATATATATATATATATATATATATATATATATATATATATATATATATATATACTCGTATACGTCGGTCTGAAAGAGAGAGAGAGAGAGAGAGAGAGAGAGAGAGAGAGAGAGAGAGAGAGAGAGAGACTTGTTCGCCAGGGCAAATTGCCATAAACTAATATCACTATATTTTTGAATTACAAATAAACCCAAATACTAACACATAAATGAGAGGTATGATTGTAATAAAAGCTTTGCAAAGGATCAAGGAAAAAGCAACAACGAATTCTGGAAGAGAGGAAGGTCAGAGAAGGTTGAAGCCCAAGTGTCCTTGTTAGATTGTCTGTGGGAAGACCGAAGTCAAGACGTATGATATTCAAAACATTCTGAATCTTCATATATCCTTAAATAATTTTTTCTCCCTGCAGATCGAAAGTTAAGTTATTTATGAAAAAAAAAAAATCCGGATTAATATTTTCTCTCTCGAAGAAAAGGATGAGGAATGATTTATTCAATTACATAGTCTCAAATTCTTCTGATTCACGAGAAAAATTGAACAATTTCATCGAGAAAATAAGATTCTTATGGACAATGAAAGTTTAATTATATTTAAGTAGATAAAATTCTTACCAATCTTGTTTATAAAAAAAGATTAAATCTATAAAAACGATGTAATCATGAATAAACGGTTCACTAACGTCACAATAGTACAAGTAACATCTTTTCTTGTATAGGCTATTTCTCAAAATGTAAATAACCGTATCACTTGAGGTAGAACTTTTGCCTCTAACGCAATTCTTTAAATCACTAGCAAAAGTCCTGTCATGTTCTTCCGGGGCATAAGCACTATAGCATGTAAGAACAGAATCCGGAAAAATGGGATATTAGCATTGACATGGAATCCGGATGACAGTGCGCCCAGTAATCCAGACCCAAATCGGATTTATGCAAACGAAGTCCATTAGTTCCGGTGAATCCTTTATCACCTGGAAGAAGAGGTGGGAATGGAGAAGAGAAGAAGGAGGAGAAAGACTTTTTCGTTGTATTGGTTTAAAATATCCTTGAATAAAAAGGATGTGTTTTTACATTGAAATTTGGCGGATTAATATATATTGTAATAAGAACTAAACAAAAAAATAAAACAATAATAACAACAGCACCAGCAATAACAATACTGTTTTAAATCCCCATCATCATTATATTTGGACAAGAAAAATAATGAAAACATAAAAAAAGATAATAACCAAACATAGGCAATGGAGCTATATTGATTACGTCATAAACACAAAACTAATCCATATTAAAGAGATGATAACGTATTCGTCAGAATGTCTAGCAACTTTCTAATGAAACTAAGCTTAACTCATGTGAGAAAGTTTATTTCATAAATTCTATCGATAGCTATCGAGGCTACTTTAATTGTATATAAAAATTTTCTCATTCCTTTCTATATTTACAGAACACATAAAACCACTACTTAGAAGATTTCAAAGTCGCTCCAGAGTGGCAGATACAAGGCAAATTTCACTTACCTAGACAAAAACTCTGTATTCACAAATTCTGCTCCTCTCCACCAAAGCTAAAACCAAGGAGTAGCATGCAATAACTACTGATGATTCAGCAAGTAAGCTATAATTACCCTTAAACACCCTATCTCTATCTCATAATGATGGCTAAGGACACTAATGAAAATCATTCAAGTGTGATTCGTCCATCTCAAAAAATACAGGTAAAGATAAAATATCTTGGAATTATTTAATTAGTTTTTGAAATTGTGATAATCGGAGCATAAGGTAATTCATAGTCAATATATATATATATATATATATATATATATATATATATATATATATATATATATATATATATATATATATATATATATATACTGTATATATATTGATGAAACGCTAAAGAAGGGAAGATGAATCACATCGATAAAAGGAAGGCTTGGAACAGGACGCCAACAGATGTTTGCTTTAAATCAAAGGATGAAAACATAAGTATTATCAACAATAGAGATGGAGTGATAAAAATTGCCAATATGAATAATGAAACAAATCACCGGTACCAGGAGCAACAGTGGGAGAGGTAAAGAAAGCATTTAAAGGCATGAACAGAGACAAAGCAGTAGGAGATGATGGCTTAACAATTGATTTATTGATAAAAAGGAGGAGATTTCATAGTAGTGAAACTAGCTGAACTTTACACAAAATGTCTGCAAGAATGCTCTATAAATAGAGCTTGGAAAAAATTTATCCTTATACTAAATCACAAAATGGGAGATATACATGTCCTGAAAAATTTCCGCCCAATAAGGTCACTCTGAGAAATATATAAAATATTCACAATGATCATATTAGAGAGGAGAAAACTATATTCTCATTATCCGAGAGAGCTGTCGGGCTTTAGAAATGAGTATTCAACAACTGACCATATTGATGTAATTAACCAGATAATAGAACAATCAACAGACTATGAAAAATCAATATGTATGGTATTCATATAATATGAGAAAGTTTTTCTTTCGGTCAAAACCTCAGCAGTAATAAAAATCCTTGAAAGGTAATAAATAGGTGAATCATATGTTAGAATACTTGAAGATATCTATACAGGAAGTACAACAATCCTAAAACTATATACTGATAGTGAGGAAATTCTGACCGAGTAAGCTTGTAAAAAATACATTGAGAATATCTTAACAGCAAGAAATTTGCAGATGACATAATTGTATTTATTGAATCATGAAAGAAATTGCAAAATGCAATAGAAGATTAGATTCGAGAAAGATGAAATTTAAATATGCAAATGAATATGAGTAAAACTAAAATAGTTTTCAATGAAAATGCGGAGACAACAAATCAGAGTTAAGGACGAACGTTTGAGATTGTTAATGAATATACGAACTTAGTACACACAATAATTATTTTTCCAGGACACAAGATCTAAATTTTAAGAAGGATCAGCATGAGATGGAGAGCTTTTGGAAAACAGAATGAAATAATGAAAATTAAAATGCCACTTACTGTAAAAAGAAATGTATTTAATGAGATAGTCCTATCAGTTTTAACTTATGCATCAGAAACTTGGGGCACTAATAGAGCCATAAAACCTAAGCTAGTTATATATCAGAGCTATGGAAAGAATAATGATGGAATTAACACTATGCAAAAAAAAAAAATAAAAAAAAAATAAAAAATAAAAAAGAGTAACAGGTATACGAAGACAAACTAAAGAAGAGGGTGTTCCAACAACATATAATGAGAAATGCAGATATTAGATGGACATTAAGAATAACAGAATGTGTCTCTAGAGATTGCAAAAGAAACATGGGTAGGAAGATATGACGATGAATTGATGAAGTAAGAAAGTTTGCGGGTGTGGACTGGCAAAGAAGGACGCAATTGGAAGGGCATGTCTGGGCCATTGTTCTCAAATGGACTAGCAAGGACTGATGATATATATATATATATATATATATATATATATATATATATATATATATATATATATATATATATATATATATAAAGTAGATGCCAACTCACCAGTACAAAGAAAATGTGTTAATGGGAATCCAATATCATTAATAATTTATTAATATAAATTATCTATTATTTAATATCTTACCATTATTATCAAATTTTATCGAAAATTTAATTATTATTATCATCATTATCATTATTATTATTATTATTATTATTATTATTATTATTATTAGTGTGACCGAGCTGCCAAAAATAACCTCCAAATATTTATGTAAATATGCACAAAAACGCACATATACACATTACTCCGTCCCTTCCCCTCTCCCTCTCCTAATCACAAACCGTTGGTTAGGCAATATGTACGAACGTGGTTTCAAAAAGTACCTATCGAGGAACCAGTTCTCACCAGGCTATGACTACCCAGTCGCCCCAATGAGCGTGATAGGAAAGAAATTCATATGCACACACATGCACACAGCTTCAACCGTCCCCATCTCCTTCCATTCTCCAAACTACAACCTGATGCTTCGGTTATTTGTTGGAGAGGGGTGGATTCCAAGTGTACCTCTTGGGAGACCACACTCTCACCAGGGTATGACTACCTCCTCTTCCCCCTGAGCGTGACAGCCTATATATATATATATATATATATATATATATATATATATATATATATATATATATATATATATATATATATATCTATATATATATATATATACATGTATATATATATATATATATATATATATATATATATATATATATATATATAAATACATATATATATATATATATATATATATATATATATATATATATATATATATATATATATATATAATCAGACACCTGCTCTTTATTATATAGAGGAGATTATGCGAAAGCATTATTAATAATGAACCAGACAATTAGGTTTCAAATCATAGGAAGCTCCTGCTTAAAAAGAGGAAATTCTTAGCAAATCAGGGACAATCAAATGATCATCAGTGGACGGCAGTTGAGACAATGATAGGGAACAGAGTAAACATGGAAGGCAGCCTTATACGTTCGACCATCCAGTAAAAAAGAGAAAAACTTTAGGGAAAATCACCCAGAAATTTTGTTTATATGTATACAACAGTATACTTTTGTTCTAGAGAAGTTTTTCTCAGTTCTATTGCGTGCAATTCCATGAAATAAATACTGGCAAATACAAGAGATATACTGTAGTAATTGATTAACGTTTACAAGTTATTTAATACATGCTGCACATATGTACTTGCACCGTGACATACAGAGAGAGAGAGAGAGAGAGAGAGAGAGAGAGAGAGAGAGAGAGAGAGAGAGAGAGAGGGGGGGGGGCCTCAGTGCCTTTCCTTATCTTATTGCCTTATTCTATGTTTGGGTTCCCCCAGGTCCCTCAGTGTGAGGCACCTCGTATATCCACCAGAGAGTTACTAATGCTTCTTCCGATGTATTTTGCATCTTCCAGTCTTGGATGGTCTGGGATGCATCTTAGGTATTTATCGAGCTTATTCTTAAACACGTGTACGCTCACTCCTGATATGTTTCTTAGATGAGCTGGCAGTGCATAAAATAGTCGCTGCATTATCGATGCTGGCGCGTTGTGGATTAATGTCCTGTGCGCCTTCCTTAGTTTTCCTGCTATAGTTTTGGGCACTATTAATCTACCTCGGCTTGCTCTTTCTGATAATCTCGAGACATTCGAAGGCAGTCCCTAACTTAAAGGTTTTCGTATTAAATGAACTAAGAGAGAGAGAGAGAGAGAGAGAGAGAGAGAGAGAGAGAGAGAGAGGAGAGAGAGAGAGAGAGAGAGAGGGGTAAAAATATGATTACTGAAATGTATAAAATAAGTAATATAAGAAATGTATGAGACCTATCAGCAGATACACTTTGGCTCGTACACTGCTGCCGGAATCAATACTCGAGCAGGAATTTGATTTGATTTTAATTATTTTTTTTTCTTTTAAACTATAAGAAGAGATTAAAACAAACTAAGAAGGGATTCAATTAACTGGTGACTGCATAGAGCAAATATATTAGTCATTTATTGCTGGAAAATATAATATTTATATGCTTCAAAATTAGCCGTCATTGAATGATGATAAAGCTTCATAGTTGGAAAAAATAAGTGTGAAATGATTTTAAATTTCAGTGAATCCGTTGAATTAAAAGTTAATTCTATGCTAATAAAAATTGCATATCCTGTAAATTTCATGTTCACCTATCTGCGTCTGTGTGTGTGTGTGTGTGTGTGTGTGTGTGTGTGGGTCATGCAATAAGACATTTTGGAGGTTCACTATGAGAATATCTAAAATAAAAAGTTATTTCCCTCTTCTGCATTCTATTCCAATATATTGGCCATATGTCAACTTGAAGGTTGGACGGAAAAGAGCACTCTTCTTCCTTAACCCTTCCCCTCCCGTCACGAGTCCAACATTCACTGGGTGAAGACGAATATTTAGTCTTATTGAGGTCCAAAGAAACGAGGAAACTTATATCTCCAGACATTTGAAGGCAGTCCCTAAGTTAAAGGTTTTCGTATTAAATGAACTCAGAGAGAGAGAGAGAGAGAGAGAGAGAGAGAGAGAGAGAGAGAGAGAGAGAGAGAGAGAGAGAGAGATGTAATTATTCATATTAAAATACTTTTGTTGGAAAATATATTGGTATCTTAGATTGATTATGTAGAGTATGCACACTTAATCGACGCGTTTATCTATATACATATACATGCATACATACATACCTATATACATTCAATATATATAAATCATGATCGGCAATGAATTTAGTATTGTGACTGGAACGGAAGAAGTCTTGAATCAAAAGGCAGCTCTCAAAACACTAATTTTATTTACAAACAACACATATAAGCATAAGCACCATAGGATCACATAAGCGGGACCATTGTGTTCTTACAATCAACGGTTTGTTCTAAAAGGTTGGCATGGGCATAAAAATAGATAGCATAACAATAGAATAATCATAATAGTTTAAATCGGGTTGTTACATTCAACGGCTTTTTACGTGGAATCCAATAACGGTTGTAATATCGAAGAAAATGTTAATAGGGCATCCTTCTTCAATCTTGTATGTGCGTTGCTTGCTGCACGTGCAATAAATGGCACCCCCCCCCCTCCGAAAAAAAAAAAAGCAGACGTGTATTTGAAAGAGGGTAACCTGCCATAGAGTCGCACTGAAGCTGGGCTATCTTAGGCGTTGGGCACAACTGGCCGTACTACCAGCTACGGAGAGTATACGGGCAAAATTTGTGTGAAATCATGGGTGTGACGCAAGGGGCACTCAACAGTCTTGGACCTCGTAGCCCGCCGTATACCAGCCGCAGAATCTTTACTCGCTGTACTAAAATGTTCTGCGGCAGTCAAGAAAGTTTGTAGTCGCAGACAGGATGCACGTCTGCCTCAAGTAAGCCGTGCGTGTGACTTACGTGCAACTTACGTGCTGTAGGATTGTCTGTAGCAAGATCTATAGAATACAAGGTCTACCCATCAGCGACCCAAAATTTGTCATCTACTGCGCAGACCACCCTTGCGGAGATTAATGACGTCACACCGTTCCAGGCTCTCAGCCTTTGTTTCCCAGTATCTACAGTTACTTTACAAGGAAGCTGGTGTTACTATTCAGTGTGAAGTTCTTCCACTTCCCAATTAACTATTTGTTGAGTCCCATTTGCCGAGTGCTTGAATTAAATACTATTGGTTGAAATGCCTCGTTACTGTGCTGTGTATGGGTGTTCTTCTAATAAAGATAAAAGAGATAAAGAAGTAACCCTTCACAGCTTTCCCAAGCACGTGGAAACTAGAAATCTGTGGATAAATCCATGTAAAAGGAAGGACCATTTCAACCCTGATAATGCAATCATGTGTAGTTTACATTTTGAACCTGATGCATTTGAAAGAAATCTGAAATATGAATTGCTTGGAAAGCCAATGCCAAAAAATCAACGACGATTAAAGAAAGGATCAATTCCAACATTATCATTACCTCTATCACAAGATAAGGTTCAAAAGTGAAGTACATTGTTGGTAAACGATATGTATTAGATTATAGATATGAAAACTAACAATATATCGGTATTTTTTTTAATAAACGCATAAACACTCGATCCAATTACTCATTTTGACAAATATATGGCAATGCATTTATATCTCTTTTGTTTTGAAGTGGAGTAGATTTTGTAAATGATAAAAGTGAATGCTACTTTTGTTATGTTTATCAGTATCAAAGAAGCAAGTGTGCAAAATATTGTTTCACAATGAAGCCTTATTCATAATGAATTATTTCAACCATGGGTCAGTGATTGAGTTATTAATTTCAGAATAATGGTAATTTTTAGCATTACGTCTCTATTTTTACAGAACAATCCCTATCGAGTAATAGAAAAAAACGAGCTGAGAAACGTGGACAGAAACGCCTTGTTGCAGAAATTTCAGTGGCCGTTAAATATCGCATTAGATCTCATCTTTTAGGGTAGGATAATTATCTCATGGGGTCTAAATGTAATACAGAAACCAAAAGAAAAGTAGATCACTTAACAGCTGAAACCTTTTCTTTCCTTAGTAATGAAATTTCCACTCAAGATAAAGACGACGAATCGCTACAACGTGAGCTAAGTCTCTCTGCTATGATATTTTGTTTGCCGGATGAATGTGACGTTGAAAAAAAGATAATGATGTTACAGAAAGTGTAGGGGAAGTTGTAAACGAACAGCTAGAGGATGCAATAGCGAAAGGGGGTCTAGAGTATTTTGCTGGTTTCATTGCCCATAAGTTTCCTAAATACCCAAATCTTGGGTCATATGTATCAATGGGAGACAATTCATGGACGAGTATGATTAGCAGAGCAGATAAACTAGTGAAGCCATCAAAAGAATTTTCTGATCAAATCAAGACTATGGAAAAATTTTTCAAATGTTATCATGGGGAAAAAGGTGTAAAACCTGGTAAAGGAACAGTAAAAAATTTAGCAGCAGAAATTGCAAATGTAATGGGATTGCCGCTAGATTTAGTTACTTATTTCGTTCGTTGTCGAACATTCTTTAGAATAAGAATATTAAATAGGGAAGCAACTTCCACAATGAAAATTATGAATAAAGTTAAAAGGTTGTAAAATGTAATAATCAGGATTTTTTAAGTTTAAGTTTATTTGTGCAACCATATTTGTATAGATTTTTCTAAATGTAGTTTTTAGTAAATAAATAGTGTAAAATAATTTTTTCATGAAATCATGCTCGTTGCTTATTTGTATATTTACTAACTGATATAAAGAATTTTAATATTTGTTTCTTTCCTGATGTGCGTCTTTTTATACCATTTTTTTTTTCAAAACATTCTCATAAGAAGTATTTTATCATGAAATCCAGTCACCAAAATATCTTGAAATATTATATTTTCTGAAATAGTAATGTTATTCTTAACTGAATAAGAAAGAATAATGAACTTTTTCAAAATAAGTTCTGACTGAAAGGTGTTCTTTCGCCGGCCAGTGGTGCTTACTGACGTCACAAAACTTACCCCCTTTAACGTTTACCCCTCTAATCCCTACTCACCCCCAATTTACCTGCACGTGGGTTGACCTGGTACTCCATAGACCTTGGTCTGTAGCATGATCTCTGCACATTGGTCGTGCATGTAATTTGCGTGTAACTTGCGTCAAAAGTACGAACCACGCACGTTTGTCGTACGGAATTAAAGGAAGTACGTGGTCCGTACGTGCACCGCACGATGCAATTGCGGCAAAAGTAGGTGTGTAGTACAATGACCGGACGACGTTAGTACTAATGCACAATATTTACATGATTTTTCAGGATATATATTCTGCTGCAGCAAGTACATCATCATTCTGATATACATCCCTTTGCCAAGTAGGTAGTCTCTCTCTCTCTCTCTCTCTCTCTCTCTCTCTCTCTCTCTCTCTCTCTCTCTCTCTCTCTCTCTCTCTCTGTATTCTTAATTACTATCTCTCCGGATCGCCAATTTTGTACAAAGACGGTAATCAGCTTTCTTGTCCGTGATTATTTGAGTGTATTATATATATATATATATATATATATATATATATATATATATATATATATATATATATATATATATATATAGATATAGATATATATATATATGTGTGTGCATATATATATACATATATATATATATATATATTATACACATATATATATATATATATATATATATATATATATATATAGCCTATATATATATATATATATATATATATATATATATATATATATATATATATATGTATATATATATATATATATATATATATATATATATATATATATATATATATATATATATATATATGTATATATATATATATGTATATATATATATATATATATATATATATATATATGTCTTATTTATAACTGTAATCGAACAGTTTAACATGTTTTTTCAAAAAGGCCCATAAAAGAAACACAGGAAATATGATATATACAGTACATATATATATATATATATATATATATATATATATATATATATACATATATATATCATATATATATGTATATATATATATATATATATATGTATATATATATATATATATATATATATAAAATGGATATCCACACTGTAGAAATTGCAACCCTTGTGTTTGGAGCGCGAACATAGCATGGTGGTATTTATACCCCCCAGGGGACGCTTAAGACTCGTACTCAAGAGGTGCGTCACCTGCATTACACGCAGGTCCTTAGTGCATGCTTAGTACTCTTCCCGCATGTGCCGTATGCCCTAATTTTTCCATGCATTCATCTCACGACACTTGCGAAACGTGCAGCACCCGTGCGTCACACGTACTTAACCCGTACTGAACACTCAACACACTCACTGCCAATTACTTCGCAGGAGTTCATGGCTACGACTGAAAAATTCCCAGACACGTACGGCTAAAAAATTCATACAGGGAGCTGTGCCCAAGGCCCTACAGGAGATACGGGGATTTACGGCAGTCAGTAGTGATCTAATCCTATTTACCACAATCGTTTAGGAGGAAAGCTTTTGTAGTACGACTAGTGCTAAGCAGTAGGCCCACATTTAGTGGTGTTGGTGGTGGCTTGCATGCGTAGCTTCATATGAAGCTGTGTACTGCTGTGTATAGGTGTTTCAGTATGTTTCGCTTTGATGGGGCTTGTATGACGGTGGGGGTAAATTTCCTCACACTGGGATGTAGGTAGTGGAGGTACTCAGAGTTGGTGGTAGGCAGAGAAAATTCCATAGGGATGACATAACGAAATGCCCTATACCTTTTCAGCCAGTGAGACATCCATGGTGTTCTTGGGAGTGGTCCTCAGTCTGAGGAGGACCCACGGAAGATGTGAAAACCAGTTGGAGTCGTTGCAGCAGGACACCACACCTACTTTTAGGGGGTGATGGAAACGTTCCACCATTCTTTTATAAGCTATAGCCTAATTTAGGGTGATGTCAAGAAGATGGACTAATGATGTCCACACTTAAGAGGTGAAAGTGGCATCCCTGTCATAAGCAATATGCTCTAGATTACCGAATCTTGGTATACAACCAAAGATTAGGGCGGAAGTGAGGTGGATCTGGCATCTTGCTTAGGGATGGGTTCAGGCCAACGAGTGGAACGATTGATGATTGTGAAAAGGTATATGTGTCCTTGTGACGTTAATAGTAGGCCAACCACATCAACGTGAATGTTGGAAAAATAACGCTGAGGTTGATGAAAAGTGCCCAAAACCGATGCACTTTTCAGTTTCACATGAAATACATGTGCAGACCCAATCCTTAGCATCTTTAGCAATGACATGCCATATGAACTTTGACTTCAGGAACTCTGCAGTAGATTGGAGCAAGGGGTCTGAAAGGTAATGGATCAATTGAAAAATTTATCAGGGCATGGGGGCAGGTCTCCACGGGTGTAGCCCTCCAGTACTGATGTCACAGAGAGTGGTGGTATTGGAAGTCATCGAGGGAGACGTATTCCTATTGAAGAGACGTATATTCTGTCTTACAAGTTTGGGACTCGGAATCCTTTTCTTTGGCAATTTGCAAATCCTTGTAATTCAAGCTCAGGTGTAAGGCAACCATGGTGTTTCTGGATAAGGCATCGGCAACAAGATTTACTTTACCAGGGAAGTGTTGAGTGGTACAGTTGCTTTCATAACTGACAGAGAGATGTTGGCCCTGACGAGCAAACCCAGCATCAGACCCATAAGTGAAATTGTTCACAAGGGTTATGTGATCCCTTTGAATGATGAAGGACATGCTCTTTAAGAAGTGACAGCACTGACAAACACCACAATACGCAGCCAGTAGTTTATGACCGAAGGTAGAGCAGTTGGATTGAGCCTTTGAAAGTTTTCTAATGGAGAAAGTGAGATCCTTAGTAGTTGACAGGGCTTCCTTCGGATTGAAGAAGGCCACCTCCAGACGGGGTTCAACTTCATGTTTATTAGCTCTCAAAACATTAATTTTTCTTACAAACAACACATATAATTATGAGCGCCATTGTGACAATGTTTTGGCAAGAACCTGTGATAGTAGTTCATCATACCCAATAACTCCTGCAGTTCTATGAAAGTCAAGAGTGTAGAGAATTTTTGTACTGTTGATACCTTTTAGGGATGGGGGAACACCAACTGGAGTGATGAGATGACACAAATATCACTTCCTTGGCATCAAAGGTACACTTGTACCTGATTACAAGGCTGTTTAATTGCAGATGGTTGAGGACCATTCATAGGGGATGTAGTTGGTCCTCTGTGGAGGGGGAGAATATTAGTATGTAATCTACATAATATTCACAGAAGGGTAGGTCTTCGAAGGCCTCATCCATGAGTCATTGGAATGTATTCCTTTCATCACGAAGGCCAACGAAGCAGGTGTTAACTGGTGGTTTCAGGGATGTGTTCTGGGTTCTTTGGCACCTGATAATACCCATTACAGAGGTCAAGGGTCGGGAATACTTTAACGTTTTGAAGGTCAGTGGAGATGGAGGTGGGGTAGTGGCCAGTTTCAATGTGCATTTAGCAGCTATAACACAGTCTAGTGCCAATCGTCTGAGTTTTGTAAACATTAGGGGGCCCTCTTGTCTTTATATCGTGATAGATACCATGCTTGGAGGGAACTGTGGGCATCTGACATGGTTTTGGTTGAAAGAAATCGTGATGTAAAGTGAGAAGGTGAGCATGGGCATAGGCATCTGTGGGCGTGCTGATGTGGAAAGCAAGATCATGGAGAGCAGTAAGTGATAAAGGTGTGGATGAGTAAGAGATAGTGTTGACTAAGCAACAATA
>NC_090748.1:58284625-58287125 GCF_036898095.1 Palaemon carinicauda | reverse complement strand
TACCAAACACCAAAAACTAAATTCAAGCCATGATCCGTTTTCCAGTGATCCTGTATTATTCTTTTTACTTAAATCTAACATGTCTGGGGTCATCAAGAGACTGACATCATAGGAATCCTATGTTTTCCATAAAAACATGGCAATGAATGAAATTACTCTGTGAAATCACTTTTGTAACTTTTCCTTATAGGATTGGTAGACACACAAACACACACACACATACACTCACACACATACACACGCACAAACACACACACATACACACATATATACTATATATATATGTATATATATATATATATATATATATATATATATATATATATATATATATATATATATATATTATCTCCTATGTCTATTGATGAAAAGGGCCTCACATAGATTTCGCCAGTTGTCTCTATCTTTAAATAAATACTTCTCCATTCATCATCTATTTCCCGTTTCATAGTCCTCAGCCATGTTAGACTGGGTCTTCCAATTCTTCTAGTCTCTTGTGGAGCCCAGTTGAAAGTTTGGTGAACAAATCTCTCCTGTGGAGTGCGAAGAGCATGCCAAATCCATCTCCATCTGCCCCTTACCATGATCTTTTCCACTTTAGGCAGTCGAGAAATCTCTCTTATAGTTTCATATATATATATATATATATATATATATATATATATATACATATATATATATATATATATATATATATATATATATATATATATATATATATACATATATATACATATATAAATATATATATATATATATATATATATATATATATATATACAGTATATATAATTATATATATACATATATATATATATATATATATATATATATATATATATACAGTATATATCATTATATATATATATATATATATATATATATATATATATATATATATATATATATATATATATATTAGAGAGAGAAATAAGTGAGAATAAACAGTGAACAACCCGGTTTTGGAATTCCTAATAATATATTTGCAACAACCATTAATAAGTCGATTCTTAAGTTCATTGTCATACTAACCTAATACTTGAAATAGATTAGGTCATTCCACATTAATAATAATCAGGACCATTTTGCTCTATAAAACATTTGTTTCCTTCTCTATTCAAAATATATTCAGAAGTATAATATTAATACGGATGGAAATGTACAAAAATACATAGCATCAACAAAAGTAAAAAAAAAATTCTAAAATTCAAGGAAAAAGAATTTCAATTATTCACATTATTATGAATAAATAGTAACACCAGAGTGGCTCTTACATTATTCATTGCCTAAAATGAGACCAATGGTAAAAATGAATACTCCAAAATTATAATGTTCTGGTCAAATATAATTTGAAGACCTAAATACGCTTGTGGTGTTTATTCTCTCGAATATTATCCTGAAAAATTAAGGGAATTCTCTTTTTGTCTAAAATTAATAAAATGCCTAATAAATAATTACCATTTAAAAAATTACAAAACACTCCTAAACTTAACATTTGTCAATCTACTTCAAAACTTTTTCTTTTCATAAGGGATTTCACACGCTTCTATTTTGAAGAGCAGAAATGTAGCGGCAATAGTTTAATCATACATTAATGCTGTTCATTGTCATGAAATGTCCTATTGGCTATATTAAGAATTATGATGTACTGTAGATAAAGACGGCATGGGCTATGGTAAGTTAAAAAACATAATTAAAAGATTTTATATAACAACTTTCGTCAGTCCTTTCAAATCTTTATAAATTGAATTAGTGCAGTATATCCATATTAAATAACATAACTAGAAATGCCTTATACATTTAATAACCCTAAAGGTAGTGTTTACAAAAATGCTATATGATTATATCAATTCACACTGATGCGCATGGTTTACTTTATGGTATACTGTAGCATTCGCTCTAACCTTGAAAGAGTCGACAGAGACATTCAATTACTATATGAATAAACGCTTTCCAATATCACCTGAAATTTGTCGCATAAAAGATGAGGGCAATAACTATTATGTACTATATGTTCAACTTACGATTGGCATTCTGAACTTTTATTATCGAACATTATACTTGTCTTCATCAGTTAAGACGTAGGATGAGTAGATTATATCATTCTATAATTAAGCGATTCGATATAGAAGCTAATGGCTCCATTGTCAATGCAAACTGGTGGCCATATATACTAATGGGAGGAAAATGTATGCCCCACATTGCTTAGGCCTTTAAATCAAACTTGGTTGACTATTCGCTCTTAAGGAACGGCATAAAATCTCTAAATCCTAAGATCAACACACTATCCTCAAACCTTTTGGATGGTACGTAACAATATTTGGTAAATATTACACAGAAGAAAAATTATCTTAGGGCACCTTAAAAACTTTGGAAAATATTTATAAGTCATGTAGAATATTGGAGGAATTTTTAGAGGTAATGAAAACGGCATATTGGAATGACAAAGTGTCCTTATTGCAGTGCTTTAAAATATAGGTTGGAGATTTTGATTAAGTAG
>NC_090748.1:58277125-58282125 GCF_036898095.1 Palaemon carinicauda | reverse complement strand
TTTATGTGTAATTTCAGGCGATTTGATTTCCAATTTGTATTTAACCTAGCCATTGTCTGATTACATTAAACTACAATTCTAAAGAACCTGTATTAGATATCATAATTCCTAAATATATGATTCTACCTCCTCAATCCTTTCTCCCTCCAATGATATTTGATCTTCCATTGCATATTCTGTTCTCATCATCTCTGTCTCTCTTCTATTTATCTTCAGCCCAACATCCTGAGACATTTCATACATCCTGGTAAGCAAGCATTGCAAATCCTGTGGTGTTCTGCTAATAAGGACAGCTTTATCGTCATACTCTAGGTCAGCTAATTTCCTATTATCAATCCAGTCCAATCCTTCTCCACCTTCTCCAACTGTTCTATGCATTACAAAATCCATGAGGAGGATAAAAAACATAGGTGACATCCCATTCCCTTGGAGTACTCCACTGGTCCCTGGAAATTCATTTGATAGGATTCCACTAACATTAACTTTACACTTACTATGCTCATGAGCAGAATTAATCAAATTTGCATATTTATGAGGAGCTCCATAATAATGCAAGGCTCACTACAAAATTGGCGGATGCACACTATCAAAGGCTTTTCCATTGTCCACAGATGCCATCAACGGTGGATTCCTATATTCTACCCATTGCTGTAAGACATGTCTTAAAATGAAAATTTGGTTAGTGCAACTTCTACCTTTTCTAAATCCTGGTTGTTCATCTCTCAGCTTTTCATCAATCTTTCTCTCTAGTCTCTGTAAAATAAGCATACTAGATATTTCCATGACAACTGACGTAAGTGTGGTGCCTCTGTAATTATTGAAATCAGTCAAATCTCGCTTTTTTTGCCATTTTCACCAAGACTCCTAGCTCCCAATCACCAGGTTTTGCCTCTTCATGCCACATTGTAAAAAATAATGTTCTAGGAGTTACTTCATTCTCAGCCAGTATCATCCCCGTAGTTATTCAATCATATCCAGGTGCATTCCATCTCTTGAGTTTTTTTTTAAGAATAGCTTCGATTTCAAAGACACTGAATTTATTCATGGGCACATGAAGGTTGTCTTCAACTTCAGGTACATCAATCAAACTATTCACTTAATATCTCCTATTCATGACCTCACTAAAGTGTTCCATCTAACGTTGCCTTTCTTCATCTTCAGTTGTTATAACAGATCCACCTCTCTTTTGTATGGGTATATGCTTCTTCTTTGCCCCCGTGGAGATTTCTTTAATAATTCCACGAGCAATTCTTACACTATAGCCACTCCTTGAATTCATTGCTTTGTCAGACTCATCTGCTTTATTGTCTAAATATTCTCTCCAGTCATTGGTGGGTTTTCTTTTGACCTCACGGTCAATACTGGAATACAGAGCATGCTCTACTTTGCAATTTTAAATACTTCTTGGAAAACTTTTAACAATCAATTTCTATCTTTGTCTCCTTTTTTTAATAGTATCCCAAGTATGATTTGATATCCATGGCTTCCTCCTTGTAACTACATATTCCAATACTTCCTTACCAACTAACTGATATATGTTCTTAATATTACACCATTCTTCGTTAATCGTCTGCTCTTCATCTCTTGAAGTCTATAAGACTGCAAATCGATTCCTACATTCAATCGTAAAGGTTTCTCTGTGCTCATATACTAGAAGCTTGGTTGTATCAAACCTAGGTATTCTATCTACATTTCTGTTGGGTGCTTTCAGTTTTAAATTTTGTGTGTCAAGGAGGAGCAGGTGATCACTACCAATATCTGCACCTCTATGGCTTCTCACATTTCTCAGAGTCATCCTTCTCTCTTTATTAATGGCTATGTGACCTATTTGATTTTTGTAATTGTCATATGGTTAAGTCCATATATATTTGTGGATGTCCTTGTGCTGGAAAAGAATGCCTCTAATAATAAGACTGTTTTCTAAACAGAAACTTATAAAATAGTTTCCATTTTCATTTGCAACTTTGACAAGTCCCTCAACACCCATCACATTGCCCATGCCTTGATTAATCTTTCCAACTCTAGCATTGAAATCATCAATCACAATTTTCATATCTCTCTCTGGGATCTTATCTGTTACACTTTGCACGTGTTCATAGAATTCATCTTTCATTTCTTCAGGGGCATCATTTGTTGGTGCATAACAGACTATAATGCTCATATTGCACTGCTTCGATTTAAACTTTACAAGTGACACTCATTTAATGCCTTTTCTGCTATCGGTGTAATCATGATTCCTACCCATTCTCTTCCAATTCCATTAGTTCTTCCTGAATAGATATGTACTGCATATGGCCTTGGTCTGAGATTTCCTTACCAATCCTCATATAACGCCTTTCACTTAGGGCCATGATATCCAAATTATACCTCATAAATTCATTCTCCACTTGATGTAACTTCCCAATTTGATTCATGGTTCAAACATTCCAATTACCAATTTTCAATTTTTCCTTAGTATTTATAAACTGGGAGATTATTAGCACGACGCTACGCCGGAGGACTAGGGGACTTCCTGTCATTTTTGCTTTCCATAGACTGACTAAATCCATAGAGTATTCATTGGCTAGATTCATCAAAGGATAGCCAGTTACGTTCTAAGTAATTGATGCATATCTGTTTTTATTGCAAAATATTTTGAATTGATTCAACTGAAGTACAAAGTAGTACAAAATTACGTAAAAAAATAATATTGCATTTAAAAAATGTATGTATTAAAACCACAATTAAATGGATCTATCTATAGGATACATGCTCTTATGTAATGGTTGATGATCCATTTCCTTATTCTCACAATATTCCAATAAATTATGTAGAGGTGTAATTTGAAATATACGTGTCTGAATGAAAATTGAAAGTTAATATTTCTATTATAATATTGACTCTATTGTTTCTGTTTTTCTCAATAAAACGGTGAAGCCTTAAAGTTACAATGATAGATTTCTAAACAATGGGTACCATTGAGAAATCATTTCTTTTTTCTTTTTCTTTTTTTTTAGCTATATCACCGAATATTATCGTGGCAAGGATTGCTGTATACGTGTAAGTTAAAGCATACTAGGGAGTCAGTGAAATTTTTCTTGAAATTTAGTTGCTCTAGAAAGCATCCTAAAAGCTGTGATTGACTGTGATTTCGTGTAATTTAATGATGTAAAAGTTGTTATGAAAAAATTTTTGTAAATAGATGCCATTTAACTTAACCTCTAGCATTAATCATGGGATAATCAGATCCAACCCCACAAAAAATTTCTGGATCCGTCCCTGAAGGAGATGCCTTTCTGCGGGATAAATGAAGAAACCTTGGTACCTACCGCCCATATTGGGACTGGTTACTGAATCCCTGTCAGACCGCAGGTTCGTGACCTCTCCTGAACTATGGTATCACTTTTTTTTTATAAGTATAACCATTACCATTATCCTGTTTTAAATATCTTACTTTTTAACAAATGAATCAATAAATGGGTAGGTCCAGTTTTGATTTTTTTTAACTGAACGTAAGTATTTAGATAATGGGATTATGATGCCATTTAGAATGAGTAATCGTACATTAAACGTAACAATTGTATCGGAAGACGTTGCAAATTTTCTTGTTAACTTTGATAGGCGATATACCGATCCATGTCAAATGATGAAACTTGTGAAAAATTGTTTTATATGAGAAAATATTCATTAATAAGAATGGGTGTTATGTGAAATGGGAGTACAGAGAACATTTGTACAGACTTAATAAGCTCAGAGCTGCTCATAGGTAGTAAGTTGGTCGAGGCACCAGCCACCCATTGAGATACAACCAAAAGACATTTATTGGGTCCTTTTTACTGGCCAGACAGTACTACATTGGACCATTTCTCCTTTGCCTACCTGTACACTGAAGAGTCTTGCTTATTCCACCCATACTCTCCTCTATCCACATACACCTAACAATTCTGAGATTACCTAAAAATTCTTCTTCGCTCATGGGGCATAACTTATGCAATATAGCTGTTCAGTGGCTACTTTCCTCTTGGTAAGGGTAGAAGAGACTTTAGCTATGGTAAGCAGCTCCTCTAGGAGAAGAACACTCCAAAATCAAACCGATGTTCTCTAGTCTTAGGTAGTGCCGTAGCCTCTGTATCATGGTCTCCCACTGTCTTCGGGTAGTGTTCTTTTGCTTGAGGATACACTCAGCCACAATATTCTATGTTATTCTTTCTTTTATGTCTTGTTATTTTTAAGATTTTAGTCTATATATGAAATATTTATTTTAATGTTGTTACTGTTAGTAAACTTTTCTTGTAACTTATTTCCTTAATACCTTTCCTCACTGGGCTATTTTCCCTGTTAAAACCTTGGGGCTTGTAGTATCTTGCTTTTCTAATTAAGGTTGTAGATTAGCAAATAATAATAATAATAATAATAATAATAATAATAATAATAATAATAATAATAATGTGACAGGGATAAAAGAAAAAAGCATGAACGTAAAATTAGCGGTTGCAACTTCTTTAAAATTCTGCCTTGATGGAAATATAATTGAATTTAGGAGAAGTAAAGCTACTATTGATTTTATAATGGTATTCAACACCTTACTTGTCATACTGAATTCTCAAAATCCTAATACCAAAGGGTTTCAATACCTAATGCATAAAAGTAATGCAAATGACATGAAAATATTTCAATAAGAGAAGAAATAAATTTAATTTATTGAGACTACTAAGTGATGAACCTATCTTAAAATCAAATATAAAAACTGGATTAATTGGCTTTCTATCTTGCATACAAAGTCTTCAGATTATGTACGAAAACTGTGGTGCATATTGGGCTATTTTTTTGTCAATAGAGAAGCATGGAAGGCAATAACGATTAACCAATAGCAAGACAGTTCTCTCCGGCTTACAAAAGGTTGTTTGTTTTAATGACTTCTTGGATACCATTCGTGGCAACTGCTTACCATTGGAGTCGGTGCCCATATCAACTGCTTCATGCAGCATAAACAATCCTATTACAGTAAATCATTTAAATGC
>NC_090748.1:58264625-58269625 GCF_036898095.1 Palaemon carinicauda | reverse complement strand
ATGGTCAGAAATAAATGAAGAACTTAATAAAGAATGGAAAAATGTATTTGTAACTGATAGTATACAGGTAAATACGGACATACTGTACAAAATACTGGAGAAAATTGTTGAAAAATATGTACCAAAAAAAAAAAAACAATAAACAAAAGACGTGCATACCAAGAGACAGAAGGATCTTATTTCAGAAAATTAGAAAGTGGAAGAAAAATCTTGCAAAAGGAAAAAATGTGTGGAGAATAAGGGAAATAAAATGTAAGATAAAAAATGCAGAACAAAAGATTATACAGTCGAAAGAAAACGAAAAAGGGACTTAGAAGAAAGGACACTTCAAAATATAAAAAGAAACCCCAAAGTACTTTACTCCTATGCAAAAAAGATGAATAAAGGGAGAATAGAAATAAGCCCTCTAAGAATTGAAGGACGGCTAACGAATGAAAAAAGGAAATATGCAACATATTAGCAGAAAATATAAGAGTGAGATCACGCCAAGAATTGCGAATGAGAATAATGAAACAGAAATGAGAGAAGAAAATGTTGAATATCTAACGGATATAGATATTAATGAAGCAGATATTATCAAGGCTATAAACGAAATTAAAAATGGATCGGCAGCCAGACCAGATGGAGTTCCAGCGATTTTGTTAAAAAAAAACTGCAAACACTATCGTGAAGCCGCTTGCAATACTGCTAAGACAGAGTGTAGATATGAGCGAGATATATGTTAAACATAAATTAGCTTATATAACCCCTATCTTCAAAAGTGGATCAAGACTAGAGGCAAGCAATTATAGACCTGTTAGTCTAACATCACATATTATGGAAGTGTATGAGAGGGTAATAAAAAAGAAAATAATGAACCATTTGGTAAAAAATAATTTGTTTAATATGGGTCAACACGGTTTCGTGCCTGGAAAAAGTACACAGACCCAACTGATAGCACACTATGAAAACATATACAAAAATATGATAAATGAAAAAGACACAGATGTGATCTATCTAGATTTTGCAAAAGCCTTTCACAAGGTAGACCATAACATATGGAGAAAAAAATGAGAAAGCATAATATTGTGGGAAAGATAGGAAAATGGGTAAAAGAATTCCTGCAAAACAGAAAACAGATAGTGGTTGCAAATGACGAGAAATCAGATGAAGCCCAGGTAATATCGCCGATGACACAAGAATAAGTAGAGAAATTACTTGTGATGAAGATAGGAACTCACTACAAAGAGATCTAAACAAAATATATGAATGGCCGGAGATAAATAGGATGGTATTTAACTCCGATAAATTTGAATCAATAAATTATGGAAACAGAGAAGGAATGGTGTATGCATACAAGGGACCTAATAATGAGACAATCACAAACAAGGAAGCAATTAAAGACCTTGGTGTAATGTTGAATAGGAATATGTTATGCAACGACCAAATAGCAACACTGTTGGCTAAATGTAAAGCAAAAATGGGAATGTTATTCAGACACTTTAAAACAAGAAAAGCTGAACACATAATTATGCTTTACAAAACTTATGTACGTAGTACACTCGAGTACTGCAATGTGATATGGTACCCGCACTACCAAAAGGATATTGCGCAAATAGAGAGTGTACAAAGGTCCTATACTGCTAGAATAGAAGAAGTTAAGGACCTTGACTACTGGGAAAGACTGCAATTTTTAAAACTATACAGTCTAGAAAGGAGAAGAGAACGCTACATGATAATACAAGCATGGAAGCAAATAGAAGGAATTACTGAAAACATCATGGAGCTTAAAATATCAGAAAGAGCAAGCCGAGGTAGATTTATAGTGCCAAAAAATATTCCAGGTAAATTAAGAAAGGCGCACAGGACATTAATCCACTACGCACCAGCATCGATAATGCAGCAACTATTTGATGTGCTGCCAGCTCATCTACGAAACATATCAGGAGTGAGCGTAGATGTGTTTAAGAATAAGCTCGATAAATACCTAAGATGCATCCCAGACCATCCAAGACTGGAAGATGCAAAATACACCGGAAGATGCATTAGCAACTCTCTGGTGGATATACGAGGTGCCTCACACTGAGGGACCTGGGGGAACCCAAACAAAAAATAAGGCAATAAGGTAAGGTAAGGCTCTCTCTCTCTCTCTCTCTCTCTCTCTCTCTCTCTCTCTCTCTCTCTCTCTCTCTCTCTCTCTCTCTCTCTCTCTCTCTCTCAATATATATATATCTATATATATATATATATATATATATATATATATATATATATATATATATATATATATATATAGAAATATATATATTTATATATATATATATATATATATATGTGTGTGTGTGTGTGTGTGTATACACACACACACACATATATATATATATATATATATATATGTATATATATATATATATACATATATATATATATATATATATACATATATATATGTATATATATATATATATATATATATATATATATATATATTGAAACAAATTCTATGTGTAGATATAAATATATATGTAAGGCCTCTCAGTAAAACTGTTCATACAGGTTGGAACAAAATTTCGGAGGAAAATAATAGAATAATTATCAATAGCAATTAATCTTAATTGCCTATCAAAAATGGCACGCGAAGCAGGGATATTACCAAGACCTTTTCGGATGGTTATTGACATTTTACATATTGTCTTATATGATCGTTTAATTGTATTCGATGTTGATGTCTATGATACCTGCTATAGTATTTAAAAAAAAAAATAAATAAATAAAATTCAAGTTAGGTTTTAGAGTCAACCCTAAATATTCTTAAGAATTTCGGCAAATTACATTAATTCTTCACCAGACAATGATCTATTTTACAACAGTGGGTAACAACAGCTAAGGGCTGACTGAAGCCTGTGACATTTAGCTTTTGTGCTTTTATCTATTCTTCCTAGATTCTCTACTATCTTCAAAGTACGCTATACCAAATAATGTCAAATAAACCACTTTAAAATCCTTACCTTCCAGTGACACCTTAACATTCTCGCCTTTTTTTTTTTTCAAATGGTTATGCTTTTTGTTGATTTTTTATTTCATTGATATTACTCTTTGCCTTTACTGTGAGACTTGTCCCATCAATATCCCAGATATCGTAACTTGCTGAAACATTTATTATAGGGTAGTCACATTAAAATGAAGTGGATATCAGGTGAATGTAAAGTTTATGTGTATTCTGATGTACTGTATTCAAAGTGCATTCTAAAATTTTGTCTGCATTCCAAAGATTTTGATGACTTTACCAAAAAAATAAGGCAGTGGAATGGATTTTGATCCATTATGTACAGATAGTGTTATTTTCATGTTCAATTCTTTGATCTGCATTCTATGAGGAGAGATAATAAACTATATTTGAAGTGCAATCTAACTGCCTTCTAAATATTTCTACACCATTCCAACAGCCTACGAAATAATTTGATCGCATACAAAAGATAATCGAAATAGCAAGCCAATTTATATCCTGCCAAATTGCCCCTAATGTGCATCGAATAAACCAGAATTAACTCTGAGCACACCTTGATTGCTACCAGAATCGACTTCCATATGAAATAGTTTGGTAGGAGTCTACTTCGAATGATCTTTGAATATTTTGATTGCCACTCGAATACATTTTTAATGCAGTTGGACTTTCCGGATTTGCCATGAAATTAGCCCAGGGTAATTCAAAACACCAGAATCTTACAAAAATACGACTAGCTACCTCTGCAATTTCAGTCTGTATTGAGGAGTCATCTGCCCATTGTGCCCACGTAATGTTAATGAATAGAAACGGAGCAAGGTCAAGAACACCATCATTGTTCGCGCCAGAGTTTGAAGTTGGGTCCACAGCCCTTCACCATTCTTCCCAGAAAGGCATGGTACAGTAGCTGAGGTCAATCAGCGAGCAGAAAAGTTACACTCTTCATTTAAGAGCAGGAGCGGGAAATAATTGACTGGATCAAGGTCACTTAATAAGACTACATCCTCAACAAAAAGCCACTACATCACGGAACGTCTGAAGAATGCACTCTGAAAGCAGGGGCCCTAGGAGATTGGGAAGACATGTGACCTCCTGAAAATCTCGTATATGAACATGAGATCCAGATTCCCCCAGGTTCTGGCAACAGTAAACTAACTGAAAATTATTGCTGAATCCTGATTCACTTCCAATATCTTGGGCCTCACCTCATTATCCTTTTTATTATTATCATTACTACTAGGTAACATACATCCCTAGTTCAAAGAGGAGGATGCTATTAGCTCAAGGGCTCCAACAGGGAAAAAGAAGTCAGTGAAGAAAGGAAATAAACAATATATGAAGTAATGAATAAAGAATATAAAATATTTTCAGCTCAGTAACAATGTTAAAATGTATGTCATATATAGACTATGAAAAGAGACTCATGTCAGCCTGTTAAAAAAAATTAAAAAACATTAAAGCAAGTTTGAACTTTAGAAGTTCCATCGATTCCACTGCCTTATTTTTTTTTTTTTTTTTTTTTGGTAAAGTCATTAATATGAATTACTGTGCTGTTTTTGCCTCTGACCAACAAATTCTGTGTCTTAGGTTTAGCCAATGGTCAGCCAAAGCATTACTAATGAACCGCCGGAGAAAGCCATCTTCTGACAGAAATGATATAAGATGCATCCTAAACACGGAATAGTGTATATCAAATAATCAAAGTGTCTTTTAACGTGAAACTATATTTAAAGAAATACCCTTATATCTAATTTTATCTCAAGGTATATGAAATCTATATCAAATCCATGAATGTCCTGCTATTTGCAATTCAGTGACAGCTATATGATAACATTGTGAATTGCGTTTTGTAGCAAATATTAATATATGTATTCCAACTGGTCCCGAGAAATTCACTAGAAACCTATTAATTTTAACAGTTTTCGGTAAGTTTTGGTTAGAAAACTATCTCACTGTAAGTTGGTGGTAGGACCGGCACAGCGTGGGTTTATTATCTTTAACAGATTATTGTTTCCTC
>NC_090748.1:58234625-58259625 GCF_036898095.1 Palaemon carinicauda | reverse complement strand
GCCTTGCGACTCATGCGACGAGAATGTTCTAGTAGATTATTCTAGATGAAATAAGTCAATATATATAGACCCTAGGAATGTATAGGCAGCAGAAGAGACCCAGCATGTCCCTTTGATAGAGATAAAATAAGCCAGCCCTCTCTCCTCTCGAGTGCTCATGTATGCGTCCTCTCAAACATGAATTAATTTTTTACCCAACGTATATCGCATATAGTGTTGTTCAAACGTTACAGAAATTCATTGGATGTTAAATCAGGTGTAGTGTGTTAAAGTAAGTATTTTTCTTTTAACATAAAATTGTGTAACTGGCCCTGTGAGATTTAGTTTAAACAGTGAAGTGTACTTATTTTGCTTGATTATTCGGTATCTTAGTCTATGGTTTATTTCAGATTTAATATTTCGAGGGATTTATATTTGGTGTTAATTCTTTTGGAGTGTTGTAACTTTTTATGGAATATATGTATTTTTGTAAAGAGTGTATCATTTTGATCACCAATATTCCATAACAGCGCTTTGCTCATTTTTGAGTAGTTCATATAAAGTAATTACCCAGTTTTAGTTTTGAGTGTTACGTAAGAGACCTATGGATATTCAGTGTTCATATATATTACCATCTGATAATTGCGTATATTCTCATAGCCTGCGTATTATTCAAATGTAACAGATTTATGTAAAATTAAACAGGTGATTCTGGAGCTCCAGAGTTTATGTAATTCATCAACAGTAATATATATATATATATATATATATATATATATATATATATATATATATATATATATATACACATATATATATACACACATATATATATATATATATATATATATATATATATATATATATATATATGTATATATATATATATATATATATATATATATATATATATATATATATATATATATTTATGAAAAAACTTCATTGCCACTGGACTACAAGTCCGTGGTTTTGGGGGCAGCTGACACAATGCCCAGGTGATGGAGGTGTTCCTATTTGGAGGAAGAGAACATAAGTATGTCATACACGTAACATACACAGAAGGGGAGGTCCCCTAAGATGCTATCCATGAGATGTTGAAAAGTGGCCCCAGTATTAATAAGGCCAAAACAGGAATAATTGAAGGTGCATGTACCAAAGGGGGTGGTGGTGACGGTCTTGGGGATGTCTTGTGGGTTCATTGGCGCCTGATAATATCTCTTCAGGTGGTCGAGTGTGGAGAAAAGCTTTGCTTCGTGCAAATAGGAGGTCATATCAGCGATATTTGGGAGGGGTTAGTGATCCAGTTCTGTCTGCATGTTCAGGTGCCTGTAACCATGACACGAATATAGACTGCCATCTTTCTGCAGGACTATGTGTTAGTGTGACGATCATGGCCTTAAGGCCTTCTGGCAAAGGCCCATTTCTTCCATTTCTGCAAATGTTTGATTAGTGGCTGCAAATCTGACAAATACTAGGAACCCCGTCATCCTGACATGGAGATAAATACCGTGATTGGCGGGGATATTGTGTGTTTGCCGAAGTTCAGGATGGAAAACTTTGGGGTACCACATGAAGAGGTGGGCATAGGCCTCTCAGTTACAACCTATGGGTCACTCTCACATTGCTGTAGTGACCCTGAAGTTACTGAGAGGGGAGGTGAAGGCAACTAACTTTATTTTAATAGAAATAAAGGTTCAGGACAAGATGGTCTCAAAAATTCAAACAAAATCATTCCTGACAAGACAGGCTTAAACAGGTTTGGTTAACAGTGAGGTGTAGAGGGAGATATAAAATAAAAAAAAACAGCTACAGTGTATGAGCATGTGTAAAACACATGTGGTACACTAGTCTTTTGCATCAATTCTATCTCTTGAATGTAGATCTGAGTTAGCTGAATTCCCTCATATAAATCTAGCTAAATTAAGCGCATGGTATAAATTATGGGATATGAAGTGGAACTTTAACATAACTCAAAGTATCATTGTAAGTAGGTCGATGACAGTGGCTCCTCAATATCCAGATCTCTGTATAGATAATGTTTCTTCAACTATAAACCATAACAACTTTGAAATATTGTGTGATTCTTGACTGCAAATTTAATTTTGAGACACACATTTTGTCCATTTCTCCTTCAATTGCAAAAAAAAAAAAAAATCTTATAAAAAAATTCTGTCAAGATTTTCTGGAATCAATATATTCTAAAGAAATGTTTTAATGCTTTCATTGTACCATGTTCTGAGTATTTTTTCCTATCTGTTCTGAGGTTCTGTCTCTCATTTTATTTTCTTGGTAAAAAACTCATGGTCTATAAAACTTTTTATACCTGATCTTGATATTAATCTCTGGCACCGTAGTTCAGTTAGTTCTTCATGCATGTTGCATAAGATTTTTCATAATTCTGACCATACTTTGCATTCGAATCTTCCCAGACTGTACCATCCTGTACATAGTACTAGGTATGCAGTTATTTCTAAAAGTCCTATAGTCTCCAATATAAGGCTAAATTCTATATATATATATATATATATATATATATATATATATATATATATATATATATATATATATATATATATATATATATATGTATATATATATATATATATATATATATATATGTATGTATATATATATCCCATGTCCACGGAGAATGAGACATCGGAACATGGTTTTTTTTTCACTTTATTATAAAAGGTTCGTGAGTACACTGTACAACCGACACTCACAGGTGAGCGCCTTGTCTACTTGAACGCACAAAGGCAATTAACTCCCCTTGCAAGAAAGATGAAATCGTGCTACAACAACATGCTGAATAGTTAGGTTTTGTGGAATTCTCATGATTATAGAGTTCATTTACCATGTCATACAACACATATCTTCATAGAAGAATTGGGACATTTCTTCCCCCACCCCCAAGTTCCTCACTCCGGGAGGAGGTGCTCACTCACCCTCACTAGTCTATGATATATGGAGAACACTCCGACCCGGAATAGGCATGGCATGTACTAAAGAGAAATGAAACCCAATATATATATATATATATATATATATATATATATATATATATATATATATATAAATATATATATATATATATATATATATATATATATATATATATATATATATATATATATATATATATATATATATATGTATATAGAAATCACCCAAAAATATAACACATCTTCCACACAAGAAATTTAAAATTAAATATTGCACGTAAAAATGTACACAATACAGTATAAATAATTCCACTCATCTCTTCTTATGACTTCTGCAACTAAAATACAGAATACCCAAAGTGAAAAAAAAAATCCTATCAACATCAGTATTACACAACCTCATCAATAACCTCCCTCTGGTTGCGGGAAATACAGGCTTTTTGGGCGGGACAAGGGTAGGAATAGATATTCTTAAATCCCTCGATTTTACTTGTCCGGGTTTACAGCATAATTTTCCAACACAACTCACCACCACCGTTTCGTCATTTATTTTAAATCACTGCTACACTTGCATTTGCAACTATCAACCGGTAGCCACTAGCCGTTTTTCCGAGAAAATCATTCACCTTCCCGCTCTTCTCTTATAACATTAGGTTTAAGGTATTCACATCAACACATTCTCTAACACTGCCTATCTCAAGGCTGAACTTTGATAGCTCAGCCACTTGCCATCCGGGAACCTCCCCGGCCCCAGCAACCAGGAATCATATAAATACATGAATAATACAGCATCCGCCTGGCGGATCTCACCTGACCTATTTAACCTCTGATTGTTTTTAGGTACACTCAGCAGTATGCCATACGTATTGCCACACTCAGCAAAATTATCACAACACTTTACGTATACATTAACCCTTCTACCCCCAGGCTATTTGGAACTTTCCAACCATTAACCCCCAGGGATTTTTTTTTTCAAAGCACATTTTGCTATATATATCTTTCAAATTGCTCTAACAGCCTTAATTTTTGTCATAGAGAAGTCAGATTGGTCTCATTCTTTTGGAAAATGCCTGAAGTTTCTCAAAAAGTTATCAAAAATATGCAAAAAAAATGTAAACAGCAGTTTTTTGCAAGGACGTACCAGTACGTCCAAGGGGATAAGTGGATGAGTTTTGTGAAACGTACCAGTACGTCCTTTGGAGGTAAAAGGGTTAAGAACCAACAGGAAAATACATTGTTATCATCAAGTTTATTTAAAACATATCAAAAGAAGAAATGAGTTCTGTTCAAACAACAACAACAGGAAAGGAAAAAATAATTCTACTCAACTCGAGGAATGACACATATGCAGGGGTAAGGTGGAACACTCTGCTTGACAAGTTAGAAAACTACCTCCTCAGGCACCACATGTATGTGTCCTGAAGATGATCAGGACACACTACTGTATCACTAAAGTGTTAGAATTAACCATCTTTACATGGTACGGACACAAATACACTGGCCATAGCTTATGTTTCCTAGGTTGTAATCATTTCCAATACACACGATCGCCAACAAATACTTTTACTGGTGCGGTTTTGAACCGACCATCATACTTTGAGCTGTGTTTTTCATTAACTCTTTTCAAAAACCTGTCTGTGGTGTTCATTACTCTCCTCAATAGATTTAGTAAATATACACGGTATTACTCAGTTCAATAATTTTACAATTGTTGTGAATTAATCAGGACCGTATATAGTAACAGAGGATCCTGTCCAGACACTAAAAAGAAAGGTGTGTGCTTCAGTGAAACATTATATGCAATATTCAAAGCTAGCTCAGCTGCAGGAAGCATGGTGTGCAAATGAAGGTGGTCATCAGCCACTAATTAACGTAAAATTCTGAATACTTCCCTATTATGCGATTCCACTAAACCATTAGCTGAAGGTCTATATGCAGTCACTGAAAAGTGTGAAATTTTTTCAAATCCGTGACCAATTTCACCACCTTATTTATAAACTCAAGACCATTATCACTTACCGAATTTTTCGGGCAACCAAACTTAGTAATGAAAGAGAACAGTGCCTGGGCTAATGAATTTACTGATTTATCCAACATTGCGTAAGTATGAGTGTACCGAGTAAATGCATCCACACATACACATATATACTTACGTTGTGTTAAACCAGTAGGAAATGGTCCTACCACATCCATATGCACTCTATAAAATTTAATAGGAATCACAGGCCACTTTCTGGCTTCCGGTACAGAGTAAAATGTTCTTTGACACAGTTACAAGCATGACATGTTATATAATTCTCTATAGATTTTTTTATTCCTAACCAAAAGAAGGATTCACGTGCTCTCCTTAATGTTCTATCAATCCGTAAAGGCCTTGCATACGGACTTGCATGTACAATATGGATGGCTCAATTAATTAAAGAGGGAGGAAGAACTACCTGTGCACAAAATTCCCCTTCCCTCTTTCTCGTAATCACAATATATGATATCATTTTGTATTAAAAAATTCTCACGAGGCACATTCAGAAACGACGGATAACTCTCCGATTCCCCTTTAATCACTGCTCACACTCTTTCCATCCATTCCTTTTTTTCTGTCCCTCTCGGACTTCTTTTATGTCCCAACCTCGCAAGTCAATCAAACATGCATCATCAGGGCATTCAATTTGGACACCCCTGGTCTTCCTCTGGCACCCACATATATTCACCTTCACTGCTCCAATCTCTCTCTCTCTCTCTCTCTCTCTCTCTGCTCCTGTATTCTGAGTGCTCCTCGAGAGGATTCACATCCCGTTCTCTATTTTCTCTATTTTGATGGGGGTCTTCAATATTTTGGTTACGTTCTTCGTTCCTCTTTTGTGCCCTAGTTGTTACTCCTATTACTGCACCTCTAGAGAGAGCATCAGCTACCTTGTTAGGTTTATCTTGTATGTGGTGAAAACCCTTTATATTAAACTCTAACAATCTTTCAATCCATCTCGCTTGTCGAGAGGTAAAATCTCCTTTGTAAAAGAGGTCACATAAGGGTACGATGATCACTTTGTAACTCAATCGACTCACATAATAAAAAGAACCAATGCCTCTCTGGCACCCAAAGAATAGCCAAAGCCTCTTGGTCGAATGTACTATAATTCTTTTCTTCCCCTTTTAATGCCCTGGAAGCAAAACAAATGGGTTGCTATCTAACTTTATTATCTCTTTGAGAAACTACGCCACCAATAGCTACGTAACTCGCATCTGTTGTCACTAAAAACGGGTGATCAAATTTAGGATATGCGAGTAAGTCATTGCTAGTTAAGGAAGCTTTCAAATGGTTAAAAGCCCTTTGTTCATCCACTCCCCAATTTATTACTTTTTGATTCTTTAAAGCATCTGAGGGTTTTGCCATCTCTCCAAAACCTCTTATGAATTTACGGTAATACCCAGCGAGCCAAAGGAACCCAGCTACCTCCTAAGGGGTACGTGGCCTGAGGAAATATCTAACATCTGCTACTTTACTGGGGCAGGGTTGGATACCTACTGGTATTATTATGTGACCTAAAAATTCGACCTGTTTACAGAACAATTTGCACTTTGACAAATCTATTTTCATACCATTACATCACAATGCTTCTAAAACATTATGAATATTATTATTATGTTCTTCGACCGTATTCCCTGTAATTATGATATCATCTAATTAAACAAGAAAGATTATGGCCAATTAAGGGAGACAAAACAGCCATCATTACTCTAGAGAAATGACTTAGAGCATTTTTAACATCAACAGGAAGAAAAAGAAACTGAAATAGTTGATCGTTAGCTATAAATGCCTTTTCACATTTACTGTCTTCCTGAATGGGTATTCGATAGTATCTAGATTTTAGATGAACAGTTGTAAAATATTTACAATCCCGGGCCATCACAAGTAATTCTTTGATCGAGGGCAATGGAAATGCATTATTCTTAGTGACTGCATTCAACTTCCTATAATCAACACACAATCTTACCGAATCATCCTTTTTCCTAACAGCTACAATTATAGAAACCCAGGGGGATTTGCTCTCCTCGATTATCCCTTGTTCCCTTAACTTACTAATTTCTCTTTCTATCTCTCCCCCAAAATAAATAGGTACCTTATATGGCCTTGACCTGACCGGCTCCGCCTGCCCAGTTTCAATGCGAAAGGGAAAGCGATCAATCCTCCTGGATGGCTCATCTCCAATTGCAATTACATCGGAATAGTTATTGACAATGTCACTAACTACAGGTTGATATTCTGATGGACATAGTTTTCGTGCTTGTATAATCAAATTCTGAGTGTGTTCCTGTGTGGGCTGGAGTTGTGGCTTACAACATCCCATTATTAGCAATTTCACATAACTTTAATTCACACACAGAATCGCTTCCTAACACAACTCTTTTATTCGACAAATTAGCTATCGTTATATCAGCTCTGTTCTCTTTTATTTCCGATAATCCGTCTAAGATTACAAGCGCCAACTGTCATGGGGTTTAACAACGAGCTTGGTTCCTTCTGGAAGAGAGTGACACGGGGTCACTGATATGCTCGTAAGTGTCTGGGGAGACAATACTTCTCCTCTCTCAGGTACAGCTGTTACCCTACTTAAATGTCTCTCCATGCCCACACGAACACTTACTCTCTCATGACTTTCTATCGACAAAAGGCACCCTCCTGCTTCTACTGTTATTGTATCTTTTCCCCAGAAAAATTCATATTTGATTACTAAAAATGTAATCAGTTCCTGAAATAGCCTAGATTCCTGGAATTCCAAAGGTGGGCAAGACAAAAAAATCATGTGTAAACTTCACAGATTACACCTTAAAGTTGTATGGTACATTTGTAGTTAATTTCTTACTGGCATGTCCAGGATGGCAGATGCCGCTGACTGTAGTGGGTTTGAGAATAATTTTTAAATTAGTGAAACGCTGGCTCCTGTATCGATCAGCGCTCGAATGGATTTATCTGGTAAGTCAATCTTAACTGCTAACATTCCTAGCTGGTTAGTAGGAGATATGGGGCACGGGCCAATGACCTCGGCCGCAATGTCGCTGCTTCCTAGTACTGCGTGGTTGAGGTCAGGGGCCCCGATGGAGATCCTAGTTCCTGCTCTACCAAGTCCGTCGTCATCACTCCCATCGGTTCCTTAGCGGCTGCTTCTGATGTCATGTGGGGGTGGGGGGGGGGTCGATCTCCCTCATCTCCCCCTTCCTGTGTTCCCTTTTCCTCGGATGTTGGGCGGGGAAAAGCGTGCATATGTCACAGCCCGCCCGCCCTCAACGGTTTTTGCTGGGCACTCTCGAGATAGATGACCGTAGGCCTGACAAGTGTAACAGCGGTGGGATCCTTGGATGGGGCAATCAACTCGTCGGTGCCCCTCTTCCCCACACTGCTAGCATCTGTCTGAAGACTCTTCTCACCTAATGACTACGTTCTCTCGTCTCCCGCTTTGGGGTTTGTGAATGACTCTTATGGCTGCCAACTTCGGGGTAGTTATTCCCAGTCATTTTTTCTTCTGGCAAACTGTCTAAAATGTTTATTATCGCACTTACTACGTCTGCTAACGAGCTATTGTCATCGAACAAATAACCACATAAATATGGGTTCACTTAACAGCGAATATGTTTACGGGCAATTGCTTTTTATCACCTTCTAGGGAATAGGCACTCCAAGTAGCAAACCAATCATAATCTCGAAAAATCCGAGTTGCAAAACTAAGAAAGGATTTACCTTCCTGAATTTTGGGTTTGTAATTTCCCTTTATGTCCCCCTTTCTCGCATCAGGCAAGGCATATTTCTCACCTAAACGTATATCTTCTTAAACTGTCTTGTGGCCAACACATTACCTCCATTGCCGGAGCTTCTTTCAGCAATCAAATTACTTGAATAGCCTTTTCACTTTCCGACCAGCCATATGTGGCTAATTCAAAGTCTCGCAAAAACTCTTCAATCAATTGAAATCCTTCATTTGGCTGCTGATCATCAAAAGGCCCAACACTTGCCAGGAGTTCTGTTAGTTTCCGAACTACGATGTTATCTTCATTTGGCTGTGCATGTGTACTTTCACGTGTGTGCATTTGGACTTCGTTTATGTACGTCGGATATGCTTTGGTTGCACGCCGTTCCTCTTCTGGTTCAACCAAGATTCTGTTCATTAAGTCGGCTAGGTTATCTAACTTATTTTCCAATTCTTGTGTTCTTAGTTCCTGTCTATATTCCTTATCTCTATAAACAACTGCTCCTCCGTTTTCGCTTCCTGCAGTATCAGTGTCTGCTATGCCAGTTCTCGCATATCTAGGGATCTTGAACTTTTATTTGACCGGCTTAAAGAACAACTTCGTTCACAGAATACACAAACAGACGTATTTTTACACCTGACACCAATGTCCCATGTTTTTTTTCACTTTATTACAAAAGGCTCATGAGTACACTGTACAACCGACACTCTCAGGCGAGCGCCTTCTCTACTTGAATGCACAAAGGCAACTAACTCCCCTCGCAAGCAAGATGAAATCTTGCTACAACAACATGCTGAATAGTAAGGTTTTGTGGAATTCTCATGATTATAGAGTTCATTTACCTTGATGTACAACATATATCTCCATACAAGAATTAAGATATATATATATATATATATATATATATATATATATATATATATATATATATATATATATATATATATATATATATATATATATATATATCTTTGGTAAAGGCAGGAACCGCCAGTAATGAACACGAATATCATAGTATGGATAGGGAAAGAATAATTCAAAATATCCTTTTTATTCCCAACGTTTCGTGATTCTTTGTCTAATTTATATATAAATTATATTATTACTTTTTTTCCTTTGACGTTTTAATTTTCATTTAACCCTGGATAGGTACGGTGGGTCGTTTGCGACCCCGAGCGTCAAAAAAAAAACAGGTTTTTCTCACGTGACTCACCCCCGTGACTGAATTTGTGGGTGATCGACCTGCAGGAGGTGTCTCCCCTACACGCTCTAGTAGTGTCCAGATGTGCATTGCTGTAGCTGTACTCCTTCCCCGATTTCTGAGACGCGTCGGGGTCGTTCGCGTCCGAGTTTACCCTTCTAGGGTAGTTTGCATAATTATCAAAGTTATTACGTATTATGAAATTGTCGTAGAATGGTGCAACTTGTATAGGTTATCAGTTGTGGAAAGTCTTGGTGGATTGTTTGGCTACCATGTGCATGTTTTTTTTTTTAGTTAAAATGTCGTTCATCACCACGAGGACCATTTTACCGCGAGTGCCCCTTTTTAATTTTTTTTCATTTTTTTGCCAAGTCATTTTTCCGTAAGATATTGCCAAATAGTGTCGTAAAACTTTTGCTTGTTTAGTGTTGGAAAGTGTGTCTAGATGATCTGGCTACCCATGCATGACTTTGTTTTTGTCAGATACGACGTAGTTATTGGTATATTGGGTATTTAACTGCGGTTACCAATTTCTGTTTTTTTTTCAATATTTGTAAAAATTACTACGTAGTAAGGAATTGCCGTATATTATTCATTTTTTTTTCATGTTTATGTGTTAGAAAGTGTGCCTTGATGGTTGGGCTAACACGTGCATGTCTTTTTTTTTATCTGAGATGTCGTATATTAGAATGTCGGGCATTTTACCGCGAGTGTCCCTTTTTCCTTTTTTTTCATTTTTTTGCCAAGTCATTTTTCCGTAAGATATTGCGAAATAGTGTCGTAAAACTTTTGCTTTTTTAGTGTTGGAAAGTGTGTCTAGATGATCTGGCTACCCATGCGTGATTTTGTTTTTGTCAGATACGACGTAGTTATTAGTATATTGGGTATTTAACTGCGGTTGCCAATTTCTGTTTTTTTTCAATATTTGTAAAAATTTACTACGTAGTAAGGAATTGCCGTATATTATTGATTTTTTTTTCATATTTATGTGTTAGAAAGTGTGCCTTGATGGTTGGGCTAACACGTGCATGTCTTTTTTTTTATCTGAGATGCCGTATATTAGAATGTTGGGCATTTTTCCGCGAGTGCCCCTTATTATTTGTTTTGCATTTTTTTGCTTAGTCATGTTACCGTAAGGAATTGGCAAGTAGTGTCGCAAAACTTATATTTTTATAGTGTTGGAAAGTGTTTCTAGATGATCTGGCTACCCATGCCTATTTTTTTTTTAGCCAGATATGGCGTATATATAAGTATGTGTTCGATTTTCCTGTGATTGCCATTTTTTCGTTTTTTCCCATTTCTTTCAAAATTACTACGTACTAAGGAACTATCACAGAGTAATATTTCATTTATATGTTTATTTGTCGGAAAATATGCCTTGATGGTTTGCCTAGCACGTGGCTGAAATTTTTTTTTTCTGAAATGCCGTATATTAGAATGGCCATTTTTCCACGAGTGCCCCTTTTTATTTGTTTTGCATTTTTTTGCTTAGTCATGTTACCGTAAGGAATTGGCAAGTAGTGTCGCAAAACTTATAATTTTATAGTGTTGGAAAGTGTTTCTAGATGATCTGGCTACCCATGCCTATCTTCTTTTTTTAGCCAGATATGGCGTATATATAGGTATGTGTTCGATTTTCCTGTGATTGCCATTTTTTCGTTTTTTCCCATTTCTTTCAAAATTACTACGTACTAAGGAACTATCACAGAGTAATTATTCATTTAGATGTTTATTTGTCGGAAAATGTGCCTTGATGGTTTGACTAGCACGTGGCTGAATTTTTTTTTTCTGAAATGCCGTATATTAGAATGTTAGCCATTTTTCCTCGAGTGCCCCTTTTTATTTGTTTTGCATTTTTTTGCTTAGTCATGTTACCGTAAGGAATTGGCAAGTAGTGTCGCAAAACTTATATTTTTATAGTGTTGGAAAGTGTTTCTAGATGATCTGGCTACCCATGCCTATCTTTTTTTTAGCCAGATATGGCGTATATATAGGTATGTGTTCGATTTTCCGGTGATTGCCATTTTTTCGTTTTTTCCCAATTCTTTCAAAATTACTACGTACTAAGGAACTATCACAGAGTAATGATTCCTCTAGATGTTTATTTGTCGGAAAATTTTGTTTACTTTTTTTTTGATTGAATATCATCAAATTTTTTTAGCTAAAATATTGTTTTACATTTTTTTTTCGATTTTATTTCCCTTCAAAAAAATTTTTTTGGGTCAGAATTTTAATTTTATATTCGTAAAATAATCGACAATTATCCAGCAACCCACCATACAATTTTTATGCATATCCAATAATAATTAGATTAGTAAATAACACCTTGAAATTGACATACCCTTCCTTCCAACATTTCAAGTGGCAGATTAGGGAGTCTGAGTCAGTGTGGTTGGCGGCCATTTTGTGGACATATCCGAAGCGTAAGCTGCCCTATCTATATATATTCTTGTTCCCTATAGAATTTGTGATATTTTGGTATATTTTTACCTGCATAAATATCATATTATATATTAAATATATGTATTTTTTTACGGAATTTCTAAGTACTCAAAAAATTACCTTTAGATATGGCCCCTGATATAAATGTAATTTACAAAATAATGAAGATTTTTTTACATATTTCTATTTTAGGATAACATATGTTTATTCCCTAAAAAAATTAGCCACTTCCTATTTCATTTGGGTACCCAAAAAAATTCATGAAATTTGGACAAATTTTTTTGGCCAAAAAAAGTTACCCTTTTTTTCTCATTTCAGATCTTCACCTCCATGGGTCTGACTTCATCCAAAATACATCAAGATGTGTCCTAAACATTCAAGAATCAATTCCTAAAAGGATTTGTGTATATATGTATAAACTTTTTTTTTATGAATTTTTATGTCAGTTCTTTTTTTTTTTCTACTTAATTTTTTAAAATATTTATAATAAATAGTTTTTCTGCAGATGAGTAGTATTTATCTATACAGTTGTTTTAAGCATTCATTGAAGTTTTTTTTGGCAAAAGAAAAAAGGAGGTTACTGCAAAAACTGATTTTTCAAGAATTTTTTTTGGCGTCGGGGTCGTTCGCGTCCGAGTATACCCTTGAAGGGGTGTCCGAGGACCGTACCTATCCAGGGTTAAATTTCGACTAGTTTTTATGATTTCGAATGAATATGTAAAAAATTTTAACTGTTTCTTAATTCTTTTGTATATGTTTAATTTGTAGCCCTGGACAATATGATTATGAATCACGAAACGTTGGGAATAAAAAGGATATTTTGGACGACTCTTTCCCTATCCATACTATGATATTCGTTTATATATATATATATATATATATATATATATATATATATATATATATATATATATATATATATATATATATATATATATATATATATATATGTGTGTGTGTGTATATATATATATATATATATATATATATATATATATATATATATATATATATATATATATATATATATATATATATATATATATATATATATCATTTGCAGAAACCGAATGCCTCTGGTGTACACTTTCACTTGATAGTCTGATACCTGGTCCACTTATCAATGCCAACATCTCTGCCATAGCTAAATACAATTACATCCTTCAACCCTTCCCTGGGAAGATGAAGCCCGTTGCCGATGCCCTATTACAAAACAAATTTGCAAAATTTGCAAATATACAAAACAAATTTGCCGTCATACATATGGGATTGGCAGAAGCCCACCAAAAAGATCCAGAGTAACAAACCGGTAGGATATCCTGTATATCCCTCCGAGGGTACTTTCCCCTAGTCGACTCCAATACTACCCTCCTCTGTGACGTCAGTAGCGATATACCATGACCATTGATACATATTCTTTTATTCCGACAGGTGTTTGGTTTTATCGATGGCCTTTCACATCCTGTGTGCAATCTACAGCACAGCCACTGAAGACAAAGTTCATTTAGCACTGCATTACTAAGGATGCTAAGGATTGGGCCCGCAGCTTTACTTTATGCCAAACTTCAAAAGTAGATCAACACACGGATTTAGGAATGGGCACCTTTCCTTAACCTCACTGTCATTTTACCCACGTTCTCGTCAGCATAGTATGTCCCCTATTATCCACATCACAAGAAAGTTGTTACCTGTTAACGTCATCCACCGCTACACTCGTTGGCCTGAAGCCATTCCCATGGAAACTGCAACATTAGCTTCATATATATCTGACTTACTCTCAGGATTGATAGCATGATTTGATATCCCAGAGAATATTGCTTCTGACAGAGGTACCACTTTACTTTAAACTCTCAACTGTGGAAATAATTACCAAATCTCCTGGGAACCACCCAATTGCCTATAGCTCTGCTTTCAACGGAATGATTGAACGTTTTCCTTATACCCTAGAAATATCTCTGAGGTATCGCTGCAAGGACTCCAATTGGTTTACCCAGCTTCACTGGGTCATCCTAGGACTATGGATTACTCATAAAAACACCCTGGATGTCTCGGCAGCTGAAATGGTGTATGGCAACCAGTTGGCTGTTACAACTTGATTTTTCCCCGTCTGCAACTTCTTTTGACAATCTCCAGCGCCAACATCACATAGTGAACAAATTTACTCCATGCCACCAGACATACTATCCCCAGCTAAGCAACACACTGACAGATTTCCACTCTACACTAGCAAGCCTTGCTAACACTCCCTCACATGGGCCATTTCCTTGTGATCTGTCATAATCCAAAGGCTTCTTGATTAACAAGAAGACTAGGTCTCCATTGATCGACTAAAACCTTCTTACATTCTGCAAGACGGCCAGCCTACAGTATGTCTCTCAAGAGCAGGGCGCCCTATTTCCCATGTCTACTTTGGGGGGTGGGGGGGGGGGGGCAAGTACACTGTAACGGCCTTTTCTTTTTTATTGTATATTTCACTCTACACCTAACTCTTAACAGAACCTGTTCAACCCTGTCTTCTTAGGAATTACTTTGTTTTAATATTTGTGACCTTGTCCTAAACCTGTTGTATATATACTCGCTATCTGTGGAAATCAAGTTAGTTGCATTCATCTCGCCTCTCATTACAACCTACAGCTCACTCTCACAGTAGCATCATCTGCGTATGCATCAGGCTTATTTCCTAGGCCAATCCTCACATCACTGTTATATGCTATAGTATAGCAAAGTAATGGGTCCGGAGCAATACCTTGATGAGCACCAAATACCTTATTCCTCTGGTACCTATGATGCCCATTAATAACTACTCTTTGTTACCTATTACTTAATAAATCAATAATGATGCTAAGAAAAGATAAGCCCCCCTAACACTTGCACGCATTTGCGGCACGCACTGGCACACATTGTGGCGTGAACTGGCGTGAACGATGCGGGAACTGGCGTGAACTTGACGTGAACGGTGCGTGGCATGTGTGCCGATGCGTGCCATGCGTGCCGAGAATTTTGAAATGTTCAAAATTTGTGGCACGCATTGTCACGCCAAAATTGGCGTGAACTTGTCGTGAACGATGTTGGAACTGGAGTGAACTGGAGTGAACAGTGCGGGACGATGAGGGAGGATGCGTGCCAGTGCGTGGCAATTAAATCAATGGATATATCCCTACTGAGGGACGATGCGGGAGGATGCGTGCCAGTGCGTGGCAATTAAATCAATGGATTTATCCCTACTTCCTCATAATCATCAAAGAAAAAATCTGTTTAATGACAATATATTCTGTCACCTCTCCCCTTTCCTTATTTAATTGAGAGAGAGAGAGAGAGAGAGAGAGAGAGAGAGAGAGAGAGAGAGAGAGAGAGTGAATAAGCTTCAATAGGGAACATAAAAACTGATAGCTCTCTCTCTCTCTCTCTCTCTCTCTCTCTTGGTATTATTATCAGCAAGGATTTGACGTTCACCAAACAGAGCATAAAAGCTGAAAAGAAAGCACAAAACATAATAGGTTACATAAAGAGACAATTCAAATACAGAGATATAGCTACTGTAGGCCTACTCCAGCTCTAGGCCTATACAGATACACCAGTAAATATATACATTTCAAATTCATCTATTCCGCTCTTTTATAATATATTAAAAACTTTTCCTTTATTCTCCTACACAATCTACAACTTTACCCTTTGAGTAAGTCTATCGGCAAAATTGTTATTCACACTTACACTAACATAGGCCTAGGTGTGAATCTAAGGAATTTGCACTTGATTTTTCACTAACTTTTACCCCCTGCATTCTTTTATCCCTCGGGGAGAGAGAGAGAGAGAGAGAGAGAGAGAGAGAGAGAGAGAATGATTAATTTTATAGCACAAAAGCTAATGAATGGAATAGTCATCTTTCAATTAAATTCTAAGATAATGTAAAGTGGGTTCCAAATATCTGATCAGCATATAACTGCCATAAAATATTATTTTTTCAGTAAATTATAAAGCTTAAAAATTATTCAAACCAGCTAATTACCTATAATAATAATTAAATGATAAAATATATACTAAATAGAAGTATAATTGTTACAAATATCTATAAAGATAACCATACATTAATACAGGGGATATTAATCAAAGATTAGCACAAGAATACGCTTTTGATAAAAATCATATAGGAAGCCCCGTCTTTATATATGATTTTGCCAAGTCGTGAACTGGCGTGAACTGGCGTGAACAATGCGTGAAGGATGCGGAATGATGCGGAAAGATGAGTGAACGTGGCGTGAACTTGTCGTGAACTATGCTTGAACGTGTCTTGAACTTGTCGTGAACAGTGCAGGAACTTCCCAGTGCGTGCCATAAATGCTGCAAGTGTCAGGGGGGCTATACCCCCACTCACAACTTCTTGACTTTGAAAAACGGGCCTCATGATTAACTCAGCCAAAAGGAGCTCTAAAATCAAGGACAATTATACGAACTTCCTGACAGCAATCGAGGGATTTTTTTTTTGATACTTTAATGCAATTGTGACAGTCAAATTGCAAACTAGGGAACAGGTTATTACCTTTAGCTTACCTATTATAAACTAGAAATGATTCACTATATTCACTCTTGACAAGCTATACGATATACTAAGAGAGAGAGAGAGAGAGAGAGAGAGAGAGAGAGAGAGAGAGAGAGAGAGAGAGACCCATAATTCACTTACCTAACCTATTACATCAGCGTTTCCATTGAAGCCATATGTACTATCACCACGCTATCATAAAGAGTCACTTATCTAAAATTAAGAACCAAACACTAGCTGATGAAACTGAATTGCAGTAATGGAACAGTTGTTTAATTTTATAAGAAACCAATATGATTTTTTAAGAATATTTCTATATTGATTAACATCTAAGATGTATGGTATATAAATATATATTACACAATAGGTAAAATAAAAGCTTTAGAGAAGTTAAATTCATTACTGTGATATGATTTTTTTTTCTTTAGAGGAGAGTTCTTGGACATGTATTCGTCCATTTCTAATAAATCTCCTGTTCAGAGTTTATGAACAATATACACTTCCAAATGGATATCTAAAGGACATTTGAGTATATGTTGTCTGGTTATGATTAGTTTGTCGTTCATCAAATTACGGACTGGACACAGCATTACCCATTTTGGCAGATTGATATATTGATTTCATACCGAATTAATTTGGCTCCGGCATTTGGCAAAACTATGTGGAAGTGAAAAGGGTTCAACTCTTTGAAAGAATAGAATTTGGTGTGTCTCTTATTGTTGTATGACGAGAAAAGATTTGAAAGAAAAGGGAAGGAGTGTAAATATGTAATAGTTAGAATAGTAATATTACATGTTTAAAACAAATGACGTAATATGTCATGTTGGTTGGAAGAGCTAACCCTGAGATTTGCTGTAGTCATTCAAATTGTAAGCAGGATGTATAATGCTAAATTGACATTCTTTCTTAACGTCAACACATTGTCTCCTCGTGTGAAAGTTTGTGACGTCACCGGATGCAGGTGTCTTCCGATTCCGTCACTTGGCTAAATTAAAGCAAGCATACGATATTTGTGATATCGGTAATTTATTCAGTTCATATCTAAACTTCACCAGAATTGGTCGTGTGGACCAACACAGCTTCCTCCAGTGATGGAGATGTTTAACTCTGTTGTTTATTAACAATAAAACTTAAAAACCATTAAGATGTATTCAGTAAACCATTTAAATACATCTGAAAACAACTCATACTCAAATGTGTGCTTAAGACAGTAGCACACCAATAAATGGTGGCAGCGGTTAAACTCAAAGACAGCGGTTAAACTCAAAGACAGCGGTTAAACTCTAAGAATTAGAGAAATATCTTCAAGACTTCAAAATAAATAGCTGTAAAACCAGAGAAATATCTTCAAGACTTCAACATAAAAGCTGTAAAACCAGAGAATGATCTTCAAGACTTCAAAATAAAAGCTGTAATACCTGATAAAGATCTTCAAGAACTCAAAACTATCTACAAGAATCTACAATTTTGACTAAGTCCAACGGAAAAGCTAAACATCAACATATGTTAGTATACAACTTGAATCTTCAATCAACATCCTAGGAAACCCAAGGACTGGCGTTCAACAATTGCAAGACATATCCAGGAAGAACTACATTCAACAAGAAACTAGAACGAGACATCGCTAACAAACATCAAGAGAGAGAGAGAGAGAGAGGACGTGTCGACTTCATATAAAGCTAAGTACAGAGATTTTGTATTCATTTCAGTTTGGGCAGTGAAGTGTAGTTATCACAAGTCGTTAGTCAATTATCACTGGGGTGAGTGAATTCCTAAACTTTGTTATAAGAAACTCCGAATTCTCATTTAGAATTTTTCTTTCTTTGTGCTAATTCCTTTTTCTTTCATAAACTCTTGGGGGGAAATGTATTGGGATTAGTAACATTGTTGGGGGAATTTTATTATACTTATGCGTTTACGCAGTGGGCGTCTGTACTCATATAGATATTTTGATAGGATAGAAAGAGGTCAAAGAGATAGAAATAAAAAAAATACAGCAGTCATGGCTCCTCCTGTCAGCCCTACCCCTGGACCTAGTGGTGTAGGCCAGGCTAATCCTCCTCCAATTGTGACGCTTGTAAATGCCAGGTCAGCAATCCTTCCTTTTCAAGGTCGTGTCAACGGATTCTTGCCACAAAATGTGGAGTCATGGATTTCATCCGTTGATGCCCATTTAAATGCCAAACAAATCGTAGATCCTTTTGTACAATTACAAGAAGCTAAAAGTTTTATAGATTTTTCTAAAGGGGATGCGAGTGCGTATTTAAGAGGTGTTTCATTTCAAGAAGCAGTTACTTGGGATGATTTCAAAGTTAGGTTACGCGCGATTTATGGGGGTGAGGAAGCTTTGGATGTAGTGTTAACGTTACGAAATACACTTAATCAAGCCACTATGAATCGGCTTAATGTTGTTGAGAGAGCAGCTCTCATAGCTGATAGGCTTAACGAATATCAGGACATTTTAGGTAATTCCACTTGGGTTACTAACGATAACATCTCCGTGAAAGATTTTTTTACGATTAATGTATTTAACTTGCATGACACTTATGTTGCCTGAAGCTTTAGTGCGGTGCTTTGATAAGAAGTTAATGCCTGCAAGTACGGAATTGGATGTCTATAAACAGATAAAGAAACACATGTCCAAGTGTCCAGATCTCGATCCCGTGTTAACTCAAGTTTTTGCTAAGAATGAAACAAAACCACAAACAGTGAACGTAATTAACAATCCAGTAGCGGGAGTGACGTGTTACAACTGCAAACGTCAAGGTCACATAAGGGCAGACTGTAGAACGAAATTTTGTTCAGTTCACAACATAGCATCACATTCTTATAGTCAATGTTACGCGCGTAAGACACAACAATATCCTAGAAATACACAGTCAATTCCACAGTCAGTTCCATATGGAAATAAAAAGAAAAATCCTCATTTTAACAATAAGAAGAAACAACAAAATGTCAATGCAGTTCAGAGTCCGAAACAAACAAACACTTCTTCAAATATCGCTGAGCCTGGGCCGTCAAACCAGACCTCGCAAAGTCAGCCTAATTTTCAGAATGTGCAGAGCAAAGCAAATACCACATAGTTAACTCTAGAGGGGAAGAGAGTGATGTTGGGTCAAGGTCATTTATGTCAACATCAATAGTATTGAATAATCAATTTAATGTTTTATCAGATAATTGTGAGACAATAGATTTTCCTATGAAACACACGGCCGAATTAAGTAAAACAGTGCATGCTCCCGTAGATTTGCAACGAATTCATACAATAATGAGCCAAAATGAGTTACGGCCAACCTTATATGCTGTAAATTTAGAACACAAATCCTTTACGTTATTTTTTGACTCTGGTAGTCCACGTAATATTATGGATTTGAAGACGCATCATTTGTTGTTTTCGAACTTTCCGATTGAAAAATCAGGAATTAGACTTTCAGGTATAGGAAATAATGAATTAAACGTCATAGGCATAACTCATATTCAGTTCAGAGTCGGTAATCGCACGTTTGCCGATACATTTGTTGTTGTGAAAAACATTAATATGTATCCAGCTGTAATTATAGGATACCCATCTATAGGAAATCAAAATATTATCTTAGCTCCTGCAAAGCACGGCGTGTATATCAAAGGGAAATTCTATAAGTCTTCTAATACTTTAAAGTCAGTTTTGGATAAAAAGGAGACGACAAATGTAACCGTAACGTACGTTGAAGAACCAATAACTTGTCTCACTAATAAAGAAATAATATACGCGACCCAGCAGAATTCTCGTTCACCCGTAATATCATCTTGCACGCAATATATCGAACCAAACATACCTTCGAATTTAATAGTGCAAATAAAGAAAACACTACCGGGATCTGAAATATTAATCCTTTCCGATACTTTGAAAACTAACGGATTGTCTGTCACACAAGCTATTTGTACAGTAGGCTCACATCAGCAATGTAATATCGAAGTCTGTAATCATTTAAATAACACTTTAGTAATTCACAAAAATCAACATATCTTGGATGTAGAAGTTTATAAACATCGTATTCTTACCGTTGCTGAAATCAATCACTCTCAATCAGTTGCGGATGAATCCCTTTTACGATCTATTAAAAATAAAGTCAGTAAGGACATTCAAGACGAAGAAATTCAGCAGAAAATTTTTGAACTTTTAACTAAATATACAGATGTCTTTTCCACTACGGATGGATCCTTAGGAAAAACAGATGTGATTGAGCATCAAATAAGGTTAAAAGACAAACAGAAAATTATATATGTACCCTCGTACAGGCTCCCTATGAAATTCCAGAATGAAATAAATGATGAAGTAGGTAAAATGTTAGAGGAAGGAGTCATTAGAAAATCAAATAGCCCTTATAATTTTCCTTTAATAGTTGTACCGAAAAAAGATCGAACATGGCGTATCTGCGTCGACTTTCGTCGTCTAAACGAGGAAACGATCCCTGATCGATTCCCAGTGCCATGTACTGACGATATTTTGTCTTTGTTAGGTCAGAATAAATATTTTACCAGTTTGGACTTACTTAAAGGTTTTCACCAGATATCATTAGAAGAAGATAGTATCCCATACACAGCCTCAGCACAGCCAGGGGACATTATGAATTTTTACGGATGCCTTTTGGTTTACGTTGTGCTCCTATAACATTTACAAGAATGATTAACATAGTGTTTGGAGACTTGTTAGGGGATATATTGCATGCCTATATGGATGATCTTGTAATCTTTTCCAACACCTTAGAAAACCATCTACGTAAGTTAGAACTAGTACTACAGAGATTAAGACAACATAACTTAAGGGTAAAGATTAGTAAGTGTGAATTTTTCAAAACAGAATTAATATATTTGGGTTTCATGGTGTCAAGCCAAGGTCTTAAAGTAGTCCATGATAAGGTGTCGGCTATACGTAATTTTCCCATACCTACTAATGTCAAGGGAATACAGCAATTTCTGGGTTGTAGTGGATATTACAGGCGCTTTATACGCAACTATTCAATAATAGCCGCTCCTTTAACTGATCTTACGAAGAAGGGCGTAGATTTCATATGGTCTGAGCAACATCAACAGGCGTTTAATACTTTGAAAGATGAACTGTGTAGTTCTCCTATCTTAAAATTTCCTGACTTCGGTAAGGAATTCTTCATTGCAACAGACGCCTCAGACTTAGGAGTAGGAGGGGTATTGCTTCAGCAATATGATAAACAGTTTTTCCCGATAGCTTTCTATTCTCGAAAATTGAGAACTTCCGAAAGTAAGTATGCAGTAATAGACAAGGAAGGACTGGCTATTGTTAATTCGCTAGTGCATTTTAAGTTCATAATTTACGGTTATCCCGTTAAGGTTCTTACTGACCATAAACCACTAACAGAGTTCTTTAAAGGCTTCAATCACAGCCCTAAACGAACTCGGTGGCATTTAATCATTCAAGATTTTGGCGCAAGAATCGGGTATTTACCTGGGAAAGCAAATATCATTGCGGATGCATTATCACGCAACCCCGTGTCATCTTGTACGGAGTCTTTAGCTGAATTAATAGATATATCAACATCCATGCCTATTGTAAAAACAATATCTGAACAAGAAGATTTAGGCTGGAGTGCTGAATTGTTACAGACTGAGCAAAGAAAAGATCAGAAAATAGAAACAATAATAAATGCTTTGAAAGGCAATCATAAAGAAAAAGAATATATAAAGTATAAGCAGCAGAATTATATAATCAAAGATAATATTCTGTGTAGGACTGTGACAAGGAAAACCCGCAATACACCACATGTAACTAACGACCAGGTAGTAGTACCAATCTCACTTATTTCCACTGTCCTGAATTGGTTGCATTCAAATCCATTACATGGACACCCTGGGTTCTCATTAATGTCACAGAAAGCCAAATCATTGTTTTATTGGCATACAATGCTTACAGATATAAAAAGACACATAGCTAATTGTCACACATGTCAGGAAAACAAAGGGCATACGAAAACACCTGTCAGCTTAGGAGCTTATCCTGTTCCCAATCAACCCTTTGAAAGAATACATTTAGATTTGTTAACAGGATTTTACGAGTCAGACAGAGGAAATAAGCACCTCTTAGTAATTATAGATGCTTTAACTCGATATACAGAACTAATAGCGCTTAAAACTAAAACTGCGATTGAATGCGCTAGGAAGTTTTACGAGTGTTACATTTGTAAACATGGAATTCCACACATGATAATCTCAGACTCGGGTGGTGAATTTAATAATCACTTTCTTACCTCATTGTGTGAATTCCTCAACATAAAGAAGATTAATACCATGATATATCACCCAGAGTCGAATGGGCTAGTGGAAAGAGCAAATAGGAAGATATTAAATATATTGAGGGTAACACTAGGGGGATCAGACCCCAACTGGGATATTACAATACCGGCGGCACTGAGTACTCTGAATCATTCATATCATATATCAATTAAAATGTCACCGCATGAAGCATTGTATGGTACCCCAGTTAGAACACCTTTCCATGTATTAACGCCTACAACTAATCTATCAAATCCTTTAAAAGAATGTAGAAATGCAAGTATAAGTCGATATGATATCCTTCGAAAGAATTTAGAAGAATCACAAATCATAATGAAAAGGAATCATGATAAAATAGCGAAACCAACTAAAACATATACCGTGGGTGATAACATCTATATTCAAATCAATGTCAGAAAAGGGCTCAACTATAAACTAACACCTAAGTTTGAAGGCCCATTTAACATTTTGGAAACATTAACGGCCAATAGGTTTAGAATTCAAAACGTAGCCCAACCCACGGATGAGAGAATAGTACCATTGTCTCACATAAGAAATTAAAAAGAAAAGAGAGGAAAAGAAGTGAGGAAAAATTTTATTTTTGTGACTAAAAGTTTTCTTTTTAATACAGGAGTAATTACATATATTTTTTCTCGTTACAGGTTTCCAAGATGAATTTTTTGTTGTTGGGAGTGATATTGTTCGCTCAGACATTTTTTTCGTATGGGATGAGTTCTAAGACTAAGAATATATATTTTAAATATGGCAATATAGTTGAAAGACAAGAAGACATTTTTATTACATCAACCAACGTAATTGTCGAAGTGCATATGCAAGCAATTTTTCTTCAAGAGAATGATGTCACTAGCTTAAGAACCGCCATTTCAAGGTTTTCTGCATCATTGGATGAGTTGCATAGGAGACATTTTCATTTGACTACTAAGAGTTTGCTTGGATCAACATTAAAAGTTGCAGAGATGCTATCTGATGACTTGAAAAATAAGACTGGAGAGACAGGATCTTTGGCTTATGACCTTTTGATGTGGACTGTAGGACACGAACATAAAGAAAGACGGAATCCGTTCATTTATGCTGCATTAAGCATCTTTGGGTCTGTTGCAAGTTTAGGTTTAGGACTTTCCAATCGTCTTAAAATTAGTAATCAAAATAAGAAAATTGAGTTCTTGACTCATAAAGATGAATTGATTATGTCAGAACTAAGAGATCAGTTAGCTTCAATCAATAAAATTAAGGATTTGTTAAATGAACATTCAGATAATATCGTTCAAATTATGGAAGTACAGGATTTGTTAGCAACATTAACGTATTATGATTCAAAGATAGATCACATACATAACAGAATTGCACATTTCATTGAGAAATCCAAGGATTATGTAGAAGCTATCACGTTAGCAACTAAAGGTGTATTGTCGCCCCATTTGTTGCCTATACGTTACTTAAAATTAGTTCTGGAGAACGGAAGGGATAAACTAGGCTATGTTCCTTTGTTAGACGAACATAGGTTAGAATTTTATTACAGCCTAATTACAGTAAACGTAGATAATAACAAGATTAGGAATACAATTCCCTTTGATTCTTCTGATGCCTGGCAATCTTACAGGATATCACCATTTCCGACTTTCATGACGAATCACTCAAATCCAGTAATATCCAGTTTGACAGGACACGTATTGATTTCCCCAGACAAGGAAACATATACGGTCATTAAAGACTTAAATCAATTAACTCACTGTTCAGACGCAATGGATAGAAAAATATGTACAGCTGACTCATTTGAATTCCGTAAAAACTTAATGGATTCATGCGAGTTAGGTATAGTGCTAGACGGTGCTCTCTCCCATACAAGTG
>NC_090748.1:58197125-58229625 GCF_036898095.1 Palaemon carinicauda | reverse complement strand
GAGGTAATTTTTTAGGAATATTGTGGCTTTCTTTTCGTGAATTAATATAATTATTTAGTTTTTTCTTCAAACTGTATTTATAAAGCATTCTTGCAGACATTTGGTGTTGAGGGAGTTTTACTATTATGAAATCTCTTTCATTTACTAATAAATAAATTGTAAGGCCATCTTTTCCTTCTGCTTAGCATCTTTTCGTGCCTTTTAAGACTCTGGTGGTTTCGATGACCCAATGACGCGTGAAATTATTTATTGCCATAAGTGTTCCAATGATGCGTCATATGTAACCTATTTTCGGGGGAAATTCGGCGTAAATACACACCTCCCTTATGGAAAACGAAACTCACACCACGAGAGGGCAGATGATAGAGGGACATGTGGAGTCTATAATAAAACGAGCAGTCGCAGTGCATGCCTGGCAGACCTATGTTGTTCTCCAATGTGATCTATTTTTCACTATTTACGCTCTCATAGAAAGATTTTTCTAGGTGAGTTTGTTTATATGTAAATGACTGCAATATACATGTCTCATACATAATTAAACAGCCCAGTCTTTGAATAATTATATGATAAATAAAACAGCATAAGAGTATTGAAGGGTCTATACCAAATATGTTATCGTAAACACACCTACAACAAAATTGCAAAATTTACTCCGTTTTATAATGTTAAATTGCTTAATATTTGTTTCAGAGGTATAATTTTTTTTTCTATTTATTAATTCTATATGAATTTTAATCAACTTTACGATGAAGCTTTTATTTTTTCTTTATCTCACTTTGTTACGTCAGAACAATGAGAAACGTCAACATATGTAGGCTGGAAAATCTAAAATTTTTGTTTCGTTTAAAGGCTATTTTTCATTCATTTACACCTCTCTTGCTGGTACACTTTTTGGAGAGAGGTTGCATCCACGTGAAATATTTCCAATTCTCCGTAATTTGTGTATTATAAAAAATCCCCAGGTATGATCATTGCATTTTTCATGATTTGTTTTAATACAATTTTTTTTTTAAATTTAACGTTCAACGTGTTTTTTTTTTTTTTTTTTTTCTTATTAATATTTGCTTTCCATTTATGTTCTTTTTACATTAGTACAAAATTCAGTCTTTTGTAAACACAATTCAACAAATCAGAAGCTTTAATCTATTATAGTTTAGATGTAACGATTAAAAAAATAAATAAATAAATTCGGAGTAATTTTTCGGTGAAGGTCATTATACGCCGTATCTCACCCTGACCTTTGCGGGGGCCATAAGCGCCAAAAAATTAATTCTTACTTTTGGTAGCGGCAATTGGTGAACAAAATGAGACTATGAAAAGTGAATTGCCACTTTCTCTAAAACGATAACTATTCAATAAAATGGTCCTACCAATATTAACTTATCCATCAGAAACTTGTAGCCTGACTAAAACCTTAAAACATAAGGTTGTTACAACTGAAAGAGTTAAGGAAAGAATTATGATGGGAATAATACTAAGAGACAGAAAATAGGTAACAGGGATACAAGAGCAAACTAAAGTAGAGGATATTCTAAAAACATGTAAGAAAAGGCAATGAATATGAGCAGGACATATAATGAGAATGACAAAAAATAGATGGACATTAAGAATAACAGAATAGGTCCCTAAAGACTGTAATAGAATCTGTGGAGGGAAGAGAAAACGATGGACTAACGAGTAAAGAAAGTTTGCCGTCATGTACTGGCACAAAAAAATCATAAACAGACGCAAGTGGTAGGACATATTCGAGGCTTTTGCTCTGCAGTAGACTAGTAATGACTGATGATGATGATTTTATATATACATACATACATATATACATATACATATACATACATACATATGCAGAAGAACCACAGGGAAAATGAAAATACGAAATATACGCGTAAGTCCTGACTAGTTTCGTGATACTTCTTCAGGGGACTCTGAAGAAGTATCACGAAACTAGTCAGGACTTAAGCGTATATTTCGTATTTTCATTTTCCCTGTGGTTCTTCTGTATCTGAGCATCACGTTTTCCTGTGATTTTTATGCATACATATATATATATATATATATATATATATATATATATATATATATATATATATATATATGTGTGTGTGTGTGTGTGTGTGTGTGTGTGTATAGTTTGTGTCCGTATGTATGTATAGGATAGGAAAAGGGAAAAAAAGTGCGATGAGGAGGTGAAAGTTTTATTAGAGAGAAAAAAAAAACAAAGTGCATTTGCATTGTATACAAAAGACCTAGTGCATGTATACGAAAGGATATGTATAGGTTAGTCAAAAATAAAGTGATAGATAAAAAGATTGTTCATAACCAAAATTAAGGGACTATCAAAAAAGTTTATAGTAACATAAATACTGAGGGAACGGTTAATAAACAAATGCGTGTGTAAATTGTGACAACGTACTGTAACTGTTAGGCGTTTACGGAGAGGCGAGGTGAATGCAAGTAACATTTATTCAACAGATAACAAGCCTATATACAAGCAGTCGTGAGAAGAATGTCACAAAAATTCAAACAAACTAAACTGTGTGACGTCAAGAGAGACAGAGAGAAAACAATACCATTACATTGTATGGGCGTGTATGAAACACATGCGGTGAAATATTTTATCTTGTTTCGAGGGTGAAAGGTATCTTGAAGACTGGTTGAATCTTGAGGATATAAGTAATGCAAAACAGAAGAATGCAAGACTTGAAAAGTATATTGTAGTGATGAAAATGTTTGTGAAGGTGTTTGTTAAAGATAAAAGAAAAGGAAAAAAAGATATTAGGGTTACAAAGATGTTGCAATATAACTGAGTGGCTAAATGGTGTTTTCATTGTTTTCTTAGCCGGAAGAAAGGTCTCAAATAAAAGAGAGGAATACATTTTCCGTTGTATATAGTTACAGGTGATAAAACAACTTTAGGAATTAAAGAGGATAACAGTTATTAGAATTCTATGAAAATTGTATAGTAGGATTTTAATTTAGAAAATAAGACTTGCAACGAAAGGACTGATAGGGGAAGAATATTGTGTTCTCAGGAAAAATACAGTCCTGATGAAGTAAATATTCGATCTGAAATATCTATTTAAGAAATTTCAAATAAAGGGATATATCTGTGTGGTACATACATTGACCTAAAAATACCTGATTGTAGGTAGCAGGTTTACTAAGGCACCAGCCACCCGTTGAGATACTACCGTAAAGAATTATTGGGTCCTTTGACTGGCCAGATAGTACTACGTTACGTTGTTAATTTCGTACTTTCCACTTGATAAGGGTAGAAGAGACTCTTTGTTCTCTAATTTTGAGTATTGCCATAGCCTCTGCACCATGGTCTTCCGTTATTTTGGGTTAGAGTTCTCCAGGTTGAAGGTACACTAAGGCACACTCTTCAACCTGTTTCCTTAATTACTTTACTCACTGGGCTATTTTACCTGTTTGAGCCCCTCGGCTTATAGCATCCTGCATTTTCAATTAGGGTTGTAGCTTAGCTAGTAATAATGATAATCTATAGGGTGGCTATGTAGGGGTGTCAAAAAGTTAGAATACTGACGATAGGTTTACATTAAATTTTAATGGTAGGAAAGGGACTGGCTTGGTGTGAAAGATGAACTGAGACAGTAGTGATTTATGTCTCTCACCCAATGAATGGATTACGGCAGAGGATAAAGGAAGATTAATGCCTCTGTATACAAAATTGTGGAATATAAAAATGAGCTGTGAATGGGCTGTGGTATGGTGGGTGCTGATTTTCGTCAGTGAATAGACACTGCTGAAGCTGGTATGAAATTCTGGAGTTATTTGCAACTGGACATTCTTTTGATGGGTACAGAAGCATGAGTAAGATAATGTGAACAAATGGAAAATATGAAGATGGAGTAATGAATGCTAATGTGAAGGGTGGAAGAAATGAGGTGATTGTCCTCTATATGTAATTCCTTGTAAATGTTGTGGATGATGGGAAGGTGAGAAAATTATTAAGTCCTTAAATGGAATAATCAAGAAAAGCATCAGAATATGGTCCAGAGATTGAGAGGATACTTGATATATTTGCAGAATACAAACCAGGGATTTATTGAGGTATTTAAGGAAGTATAGTGCTGATGTCGAGTGTTAATGAAATAGAAAAATATGTTGGAATTGCTGAGGTTAAGTGTTTACATGCCATATGTGATATATAAAGAATTTTTAGAGATGGAAATGTGTCTATTTGCAGAAAAACAATGCGTTAAATTATGACTATTGGGTTAAATGACAATTCAGAGTATTTCGAGACGTTTTAGTAATACGGAAGGAATGGACAGTGTTAGGAATCCTATCTGAGGGAGGATTACTGTCTTTCTTAACAGCTTTAAACAATTACGATGATATGAGTAGTAATAATATTCATATCATTTATCATTATCATTAAGTTCCTGTTATGTAACATACAGTAAATTAACTGTCAATTTTGATGAATCTAATGTGGCTCATGCAAAATCTAATGCGTTGTGTTTTATTGTGATGCAGAAAGTCACTGTATGGAGAGGTTGGGAAAAATAATGCTTACATGGAGTTTAGAATAGTCTAGGCGGATTTTATGGCTTTTAGAATGGAAGTAATGTCATTTGAAAGGAGTCTCAATACTGAAAGTACGTTTTATCTTAGTTAATAGAGAATTCTTTTATAAATTGTTTTTTTTTTTTTATCAAGTGAATAGGAATAAATTTATGAAAGCGTAAAATTATATGACATAGATCCTTAACGAGAAGCATTTGCAGCCAGGTTTTTGTGAAATATCTCGTGATAGTCTAGCAATTTGAACCAAAGTGTTTGTGTAAATATGTGAGCAACGAGGCAAAATGACACATATCTTAGTTTTCATGAAAGGAAGACAAATTTGTTAGTTTACAGAAGACAAGTTTACGAAAAAAAAGTTTCCCCCCTGTTCCGGAAAGTTATATATCTCTGATCATAATAATTAACTAAAGAGTTCACAATACTAAGATTTTTTTTTTAAATGACAGGTCACTCTTATTATTATTATTATTATTATTATTATTATTATTATTATTATTATTATTATTATTATTATTATTATTATTATTATTACATGCTAAGCTACAACCCGAGTTGTAAAACCAGGATACTATAAACCCATAGCCAGTTAGTAACATCAGCTAAGTGTAAAAATCTGTTGATCAAAACCATTTTTCCAGATTTAGTACAGATACAGATTTAGATTGTATATAATTTGTAAGATAAAACCTACTGGAGACCAATTTATTGAACTAGGTTATATATTGTTAAAAGTGTATATTCTCTTTATGTATGTCATGAAGAATATTTTGGTAAGCCATCTGTATAATTATTTTTTTTTTATTTGTTTATTGTATAATTCTGTTACAACATCGAGTATGGTCATTATTACTCATAAAAATATTTCAGATATAGACCCAGAGAACTTCAATTTAGAGCATTTCAGAAATTTATTTTCTAATACATCAAACAACTAGAAATAATCTTACTGACAATGGGTTAGCGAAGAAAAAGCATAAGTTACAAAAAGCTAAGTAATACGATGAAATAGAGGCATGGAAAGATTTGGCTATGGGGACTTTGTATCCAAATCACACAATATTGCTGCTAAGACGGAGGTAACCGGCGCAGTTTGTGTAGAAGATTCAACACACTGGTGTAAAGGTGGTTGATATGACTACTGTTCTGGAAGTTTTATTGCACAAGATGTTTATTGACAGTTCTACAGCTAAAGGATGAATGTTGCAGAAACTCATATTGTTCCTTTCTAGGAAGAACACTACTCTGTTTCATGCAATGTTGAGTATGTATATATATATATATATATATATATATATATATATATATATATATATATATATATATATATATATATATATATATATATATATATATATATAATGGTGTGAGTGTGAATTTGTGCATTGTCCTATGAACATGGTTCAATATTACTCAAAGACAAAAGAATGCAAAAATCCAGTGATGTATAAAAAGTAAGCGTACGAGCGTTGCCCCTTATTTTTGGGGGATAAATCATAAAACAAACATGACAATACAACAAACCGCCATATCCACATGTTCATTCACAGTAAGAGTCGTTTGAAAGCAGAAGGGAAAACAGTAGGCTATAGCTCAAAAGTATCTCAAACAGGATAGTTACAAAATACCATTCCAGGGCCATAAACCATAACATCTTAAATGTTCTGTGTATAATTAGAAATGCTAAATTGAATGTAAATATTTTTGGAGGGTAAGGGAGCCGGGGGATGAAATAAGAAAATATAGTGGTAAATAACATTTATGACTATTTGTAGATTGCTTTGGCACTGGGATTAGAACAACTTCTATACTATTTTCGAAACAACAGAGGATGTTTGAGAATAAATTTACATATATGAGTGATGAGATGCTGATAATAAAAACTCAATATTTTCTTTTAGAAATAAAGAAAATTGGCTGTATATTATATCTGAAGAAAAAACTATTGTATTCATTTACATAAGTTCCATAAGAAAAAAAAAATATTGTACGTAAACGAAGTTGAGGAAGACCTTGAAGAATTCAGTGTGTTTGAAGTCGAAGCTATCTTAAAACACTCAAGAGATGGAAAGCCTCCTGGATACGATTGAGTAACTACTGAGATGATTCTGGCTGAAAATGAAATGGCTCCCAGAATACTTACAGGATTATTTTGTAGAATTTAGCATGTAAAGACAAAACCTGATGAATGGGAGCTAGGAGTGTTGATGAAAATGGCAAAATAAGGAGAGCTGACTAATTGCAATAATTACAGAAGCATCACACTTACGACAGTCATCATGAAAATATATAGTATGGTCATTCTAAAAACCCTAGAGAGAAAGATTGATGAAAAGCTTAGAGATGAACAAGCATGATTTCGGAAAGGTAGAAGTTGTAATGACTAGGTTTTCATTTTAAGACATGTTGTTCAACAACATGTAGAACATAGAAATCCACTTTTGATGGCATTTGTAGACTATGGAAAAGCCTTTGATTTGTGTGCCAGCAAGCAGTTAGGATGTAACTGAGACACACGTCAAATGGAATTAACCTTATTTGAACAGAGCATGAGTAAATATATATAAACCTTTCCAGTCAAGAATGGCACAAAAATTAAAAAACAATGATGCAGAAAATACAGTCATAAAAATGTTATCAGTGCAAGGGGAGAGCAATAATGATAATATAACAGAAACAGAAATACCATTAGAGTATACAAGTTGTTGTGATACCCGTGAGGTACATGTTTCCTACCCTATAAAAAGATATTCATGTCAAATAAGGTGCCCTAATCTTGAGAGGCGTACTGTAGCTAGGTCATATGGCAGGAGATATGAAGGTTTTAGGCAATCAATGGAGACTCAATCTTCTTTTCCACATATGTTGAGGAGGAATGCTTTTGGAGTATGACAGGTCACGAGGAAAGGGCCCATGTAAGGGGGTGTTAATGGTAACTTGCTATTGTTATTGCGTAGGAAATCATGCATTGATGAGTGCAGATCTTTTGTTATGTGTTGCTTAGCTGGGGGCTTGTAAGTCTGGTGGCATGGAGATTATCAGAGGAGGTTGGAGACGGAATAAATTCGGCAGGGGCGACCAACGGGTTGACATGCACACCATTTCAGCTTACGAGACATCCAGGGTGTCCTTAGGAGTAGATCTTAGTCCCAGGAGGACACAGGGAAGCTGGGTAAACCACTTGGAGTACCTGCAGCGGGATATCAAAGCTGGTTTGAGGGTACAGGGAAAACGTTTACCCATACTGTTGGCAGCAGGGTTGTATGCCGTTGTCTGATGAAGGATGTTACCCCGAAGATTCATCAATGATGTCCACAATTAAGAGGTGAAATTAGTACCCCTGTTGGAAGTAATATGCTCGTGGATACAAAATCTGACTATCCATCCTGAGAGAAAGGCAGATGCACACGAGGCGGACATTGCATTTTCCATGGGAATGGTTTCAAGCCAATGAGTGGAATGGTCAATGACAGTAAACAGCTAACAATGTACTTGTGATGTGGAAAGGGGACCTACAACATCAATGTGAATGTGGGTAAAGTATAGCTGAGTATGAGAAAAGGTGCCCACTCTTGAATCTGTGTCAATGTACTTTTGAGGTTTTTCATGAATTACAGATATGGACCCAATCCTTAGTATCCTTACTAATACCAAGCCAAATTAATTTTATTTTCAGTAGCTGTAAAAGGGAACAAGAGTGGCAGTGATGGCTGGCAGGAAATGGTGATAATGTTGATCATGATCAAGAATTCTTGCAGCGCTTTGATGGTCGAGAGAATGGCGAAGTTCTGAATACAGAGTTATATTCTCAGGGAAGGGGTGGACTCCTTCAGGAGTGATGCAGTGCCCTAAGAACCACACTTCGTTGGCGCCAAATGTATACTTGTCATACAGGACTACAAAGCCCTTCTGTTGTAGGCAGTTGAGCACGATGAGTAGGCGATGGAGGTGTTCCTCTTCCGAGGAAGAGAATACAAGTGTCTTCCACATAACATACACAGAAGGGGAGGTCCCCTAAGAAGCCATCCATGAGACGTTGAAAAGTGTCCCCAGCATACGAAGCCCAAAAATGGAGTAATTGAAGGTGTATGTACCAAAGAGGGTAGTGATGGTGGTCTTTGGGATGTCTTCTGAGTTCATGCGCACCTAATAGTAGCCATTCAGGAGGTCCAGTGTGGAAAAAACCTTTACAGAGTGCAAGTAGGAGGTCACGTCTGTGATTTTTAGGAGTGGGGTATTGATCAATTCTGTCTACATGTGCAGGAGCCTGTAATCTCCACACGTACGCAGAGAGCTCTCTTCTATCAGGAGGATGTGTTAGGGTGACAATCATGGGCTTGAAAAGTTTTTGCAAAGGTCCATTTCTTCCATTTCAGCAAACGTCTTGATATGGTGATAAACACCGTGTTTCGGGAGAACTGTGGACGTTTGACGAAGTTCTGGATGGAAAACATCTGGGTATAATGTGAGGATGTGGAAGTAGGCATCCGTGAGTAAGCTGATATGGAGAGCAAGGTTGGAGGGGGAAGATTGGAGAGGTGTCGAGCAGTACAAATCGGTGGTGATTAACCGTCAGTGAGCTACATTGACCAGGAGGTGGAAGTGTGAGAGGAAATCCCCACCGAGTATTGGCAATGTAATGTCAGCAACAAGAAACTACCAGATATATTTGGGACTTCCAAATGATAATGTTAGGGTCTCATAACCGTGTTTAGGTATCAGATATCTGTTGGCAACTACCAGGCAGAGCACCATTGTTTACCTAAAATTGCATGTCCGTACCTGCGTCATGTAAAAATAAAACATTACTGACAGGGGAGGCCACCGCTGCAAACGATGACCTAATTACACATTTTATTTTTGTCACTGACAATCATTCGCACATTTCTTTGCACCAGCCCCAAATTTGGAGATGTAATAGAATATCTGCTACCTACAGACATTTGCATGTGACTGGAGAGGTCATTGATTGGGGCATATGCGAGGGATCACATATGTTGGTTTGTTGGTGGCTTTGTCGCCACTCCGGTACGTCACAGAATGGCCATCTGCAATTCTACCGCATTCATGTTGGCTATGGTCATTGTTCAATAGGTGTCCACTTCATCAGGAGTAGAAGCATTGATGGGGTTCTGGAAGGTTGTGAAATTGCTGTCCAGAAGGGCGTCGGGGATAGCAGCACGAAGTTGATTTTCGTCATGAGGAGAACCGTCTGCAGCAGGATGTAGGCAAGCGATACAGGTAATTTTCCCGAGAACATGCGAGGCCTTTTGGTCCCCCAACGAATTGTGAGAGAGTTGAAACTGTTTGTCTATGAGGGTGACTTGGGATGAAAAGTACTGCTGCATCGCACAGCCAATCGAAGGTTTCCAGGAAAGTGACCCCAGGGATCACAGCGAGAACCTAATCTGCGTTGGTGCATGACCAAGTCATACCCTTGAGGAGAAACTGGACTTCAGCATGCTGGAACCAGGCGAACACTTCGTTTGCGGAGGGCAGTAGTTTCATTTAGGTGGTGTGTGCAGAGAAGGGAGCTTCGGTGGGCGGCATCTTGAATCAGTAAGGCAAAGCAGTGAGGTGGAGGCAAGAGGGAGCGGTCACTCTACTGGTCACCAATGTGCAAGAAAGCAGTTAGGCTGTAATTGAGAGCTAAGTCGAATGCAAAAATTTTATTTGGACGAATCATGAGTATATATACAACCTGCTCCTGTCACGAACAACAAAATAATTCAAACACAATGATGCAGGAAAAGACATGCATGAACATGTTATCAGTGCGAGGGGAGAGCGATAACAACAACAGACAAAAAACAGAAATACTGTTACAGTGTACAAGCATGTGTAATACACATGCGGTACAATAGTGTGTAATGACAGAAATGCTTCATTTAAGTGAATGGTAATTCTATTTACGATTATTAGACTTATTAAACGAATTGGTTTTCATCTCATCAAAATTTTATGTTAGCCACACGTAGTTGAGATGGTGTAGGATCAAGTGTGCATACGCAGAGGTGTAGAGAGGCGTAACAAAATAGTAGTTGTGTCTGTGGTCAAGAGTTTGCGATTGAGGGCCAAGGTAAACAGAGGCGTAGTTGTGGGAGCCTCAGGCGTAGCTGTGCTAGGTAAGCTCGGAGCGCACTCTTCGAGCCGATAGCGACCAGTGTGAAGGAGAAACGGTGTTGCTCCCCCTTATTATTATTATGCGAAATTCTTACTTTCTCCCTTGTAAAAGGTATGCACTTGTCATAGTTATAATTGGTGTTTTAATAACACTTGATATTGTCTATTGTGGTTATTTTTTTTAGTGTATCAAATAAAGATACGATAATTTTCCCAGTATTGAAACTGCTTTATGCTGTGCTTGCATGTGGTTGGAACTGTGCCACCAACCATAAGTTAAAATGTGTAATATTATTCTCAGATTTGTGAAGTTTATTCTTTGAGTTGCCAGGCTAACTGTACAGTGTAACCAGTAGGTTAGGTAAGAGTACAGTAAAGCCTAGGCTACGAATTGCATGTTGTTTGACATAGGATCGCTGTCCTAAATGAAGTCTTTGTATTACAGGGTACCAGTTTGGAGTACCGATCATGTACTACCAATTGTAGAAGTGATAATAGAAAAAACCCGGGAACCAGCCTTTCCCTCAACCTCCACTGCAAATGAAGATCCGTCCTTCTCCACAGCAAGAGTCAAGTTACCTCAAGTCTAGGCTTAGAGTATTAGCCTATACCTATGATGTACACGGTATTAGCCTATGTCAAGGCTTGGTTTGTTATAGATAGGCTAGCCAGGAATAAGTTGATTGTCCTAAATTGAATGGTGCCTCTGAATTAAGTAAGGACAATTGACGAAGGTAAGAGTTTAGTGGAAAAAAAACATGTGTGAAACGGCATGACATATATTGACAGCGGTGTAGGATGTATTTATCTAATATAGATTAATATATCCATCCCTACGTCCTAAAGTAGTCACAAATCCATTAGGACTGTATTTATTTATATTTTATATATGATAGCCTAATCTAGGGTGATTAGGTCTATATCATCCTAGCCTTAGGTACTTTACTATTAGTGTATTTATTTTTATTGCATCGTGTGCAAACTATTTTGATTGTGATTTTTGTATAACATGGCTCAGAAAATGGAAGGTGAGGTTGGAACAGTAGATTTATATGATAATCTCTTGTCTGCCATGGATAACCAAAGTAGTCAAATGCAAGAAATGTGTGAACAACTTATCGACATGAAGAGGCACATTTCTAGTTTGTCAAATGCTTTACCTGTCACTTCCATCCCATTCAATTCTAACAGAGCTGACACATCTGACATTAACCATGTTACAGTAGACAGAGCAGACATAACACCAACATCAGTATTGACACATAATTTGCCAACCAGTACACAGCCAGTAGTGCCTAATGATTCAGTTCGGGGTAGTAACAACATTAATAACCCAGTTATTCGAGTAGGTAATGTGCATGACCCTATTGATAATCAGTCTAAGGGATTTTGCTTAAAGCCCAAGGATATTTTGATGTTGAAATTGTCAGATTTGCAAGGTATTGGAACTTATAATAGACTGGCTAGTTTTTTTGTCAAGTGGAGTTCTGTGTTTCTGCAGACATGATAGGATCCAAGTAGCACCTACCAGAGGGGATCAGGAAATTGCAATGCTAATAACGGCTGAAATGGCCAAAAGGGGAAATAACCTATCTTGGAGTCAAATTAAAGACTTTCTGAATTACTAATTGGCTTGTTCAGTTAATATTACACAGTCTTGGCAGGAAATAGAGATGGAACGGTACAGTGTAGATGAAGCCCCCAGAACATTTGTTAACAGAATGAAATGTAAATTATCTGCCTTTGCACTGAAATTCCCTAAGGATACCCTGCCAAAAGCTGACAATCTTGTGAAAAGTAAGTTGTTTAGTGGACTTGACAGTAGATCCCAAGAACGACTCATAGATTTCCTTGATGATGGGATACCTTTGGAAAGATTCTTTGAACTAGTTGAGTAAGAGTATCATTTAGCGATAATAAGTGGAACCGTTACCCAACATATAGTTTTACCTGTTAACAATACAAATTTCCTTCCAACACCTGCAAAATAGCAGTGCACAAACCACATCAAAATTGGAGGAGCTTGAGAAGCAGGTTAGTGAGTTGTCCAACCAATTAAAAAAGATTAGGTAAGAAAAAGGGAAAGAATCAGTATTGTGCTTACTGTAAGGTTAGAGACCACAAGCTTTCTGAATGTCCACATAATCCTCCAAGAGATGTTTGTTTTGATTGCCATAGACCTGGTTGTAAAAGAGGTTCAGCACAGTGCCAAGGTCCTGTCCAAAATGAGTGACTAACGGCCAGTCACAGGTCTCCTTCTATCAATTTGATGATAAATTATGTAATGTGTCATTCCTTAATTGATACTGTTAGTGAAGTATGTGTAGCACAGAAGAGGCTTATAAAAAGTTTAGGTTTACATTGTAATCAAATGAGGAATATCCCAAAACTTACTGGAGTAACTCAGCATGTTCTCCCTGTTCTTTGTACGGTGTATTTGGACGTTCATATTGGTTCCAGGGTGGTTACCCATTTATTTTCGGTAGTGCCAGAGGGTTATTTGGAAACAGACGTATTGTTAGGAGCAGATTTGATTAGGTCCGCACCAATGACATGGGATGATGCAAAGAAAAAAATTGTTTGGGATAGATTTATTCATCCGGTAAGATATTTGAGACCCAGACCATCTAACAAAAGGATCAGGCAGATTAAGGCAATTCAACCTAATGAACCTCAAAAAGCTCAGGTTAGACTTAGAAAAAAACTTATTCTACCCCAGTTTAGCTTTAGATGAACCTCCTAACACATTGTTAGAATTTGTACCTGAAATTAAGGTGTGTCAAGCCCAGTTTGTGTTGTGCCTTAAAGTTAATGATGCTCAGGAAGTGTTTTTACCATTGGTAAATAATACGAAAGCTAGGATGACGGTGAAGGTTGGAACTTTATTAGGTTGTTTTAGGATAATCAGTGAAGATGATATTGATCAGCCAGATCCAAAGTGCCGGAAAACTAGAATTCAGAATGATTTAGTTCCTCCAGTTGTTAATGCTAGCATCCAGTCAGGCAATACTAGAGAAAAGATTAAATATTTGTTTTCTCAACAAGATAATTCCCATATTAATGCTGATCAACAGGCAGAATTAAGTGACATGTTAGTTGCAAATCACTCCATATTCATTCATGAAGAAAAAGAATTGGGAAAGTTTAAAGATGTTCAAGCTCATATTGCAGTAAGTGATCCACATCCAGTTAGGTCTCCCCTGTATCGATACCCTGAAAAGGCCAAAACTCATATTTCCCCATGTTAGAGGATATGGAAGAAAGAGGGATAATAGAATCCTCTAATGCAGCATGGTTAAGCCCTATTGTTCTTGTAAGGAAACCCGATTACACTCAAAGAATGTGCCTCGATTACCATAAAGTCAATACACACCTCCAGAATGATATTCACCCTTAACCTAGATTAGAGGAAATGGTAGATACAGCTGCAGGAAACCATTATTATGCTTCCTTAGATATGAAAGGTGCATATTATCAAGTGGAATTAGATAAAGAGAGCAGGGATTTAACAACTTTTAGTGATGGAGTTTCACTTTAGAGATTTAAGCGCCTTCCTTTTGGATTAAGTTGCAGTCCAGCTATATTTTCACGTATCATGTCTAATATCTTGGCTCCTCTTATTAAGAAAGGGTGGGTTAAGAATTACTTAGATGATATAGTTGTTTGGGCTCCCAGTTTTCCCAGCCCGTTGAAAAGGTTAGAGCAACTATTCAAACTATTCAGTGACATAGGAGTGAAGTTAAATCTAAAGAAATGTCAGATAGGCCAAAAGGAAATAAAGTTTTTAGGTCATATAATCTCCAAGGACAGTTGTAGACCATGTCCAGACAATATCAGCACAATCAAAGGCATGAAACCACCTACCAATGTTAAGCAAATTAGAAGATATCTGGGAATGTGTGGGTTTTACAGGAAACATATTAAGGATTATGCTAAAATTGCTGTTCCCATGACTAATCTCTTAAGAGAGAAAGAACCCTTCCTGTGGACAAAGAATTGTCAGTCCAGCTTTGAACAGATGAAACAAGCATTAGTCACTGCTCCAGTGTTAGTAAAGGCTGAAATGACTAAACCTTTTGAATTATTTACTGACGCTAGTTTAGATCATGTAGGTGCGGTTTTGATGCAGAGACAAGATGATCAGTTGAAACCTGTTGGATATTTCTCTAAGAAACTGAAGCCCGTTCAGCAGCACTAGAGTACCACTGACAGAGAAGCCATTGCTATTGTCTTAGCATGTAGGTTTCATCATTTTCTTTGGGGTGTTCCCTTTACAATTAACACAGATCATCAGCCTCTAGTAACAGTGTTCAAGAGAAAGACTAAATCACCTAGAATGAGCAGGTGGGTAATTGAAATGCAGGATTACTGGTTCAAGGTAAAATATCGGCCAGGTAAAAATAATCAGGTAGCAGATCAACTAAGTAGACCAGTTAGAGCAGTTATTCATCAGAGTAGGGACGATTATCTCGGTCTGAGCAAGGATGAGTTTAAAGAAAAGCAGTTAGAGGAACCAAGGTGGGCTTAGTTAATAACCTTTATAGAGGGTGGCAAATTACCACGTAAGAGGTTTCCTAGAGCTTTAATCATACAGTTCCTGCTTTGTGAAGGCTTATTATATCTCAGTGCAGATAAAGCTGATAACTCCATTCACCTGAGATTAATAGTTCCTAGGGATTTAACCAAGGCAGCTTTGAAGTTCGGTCATGAATCATTGTCAGGTCACTTAGGAATAAGCAAAACGATGCTATTGAAAACTTATTTTATTAGCCTTCATTGAGATCTGATGTTACCAAATATGTAAGTGAACTTGTCATGTGTCAAAAACATAAAGCTAGTAATTCTTTACAACAACAGTTTCAGGAATTGCCTCCAGTAACTAAACCTTTTATAGAGAATCAGTCTTGATATAACAGATATGTTATCTGGTGCAAATGGTTATAGATATGTATTGACTGTTATTGATCATTATAGCCGGTATGTTAGGTTCTATCCCTTGCAAAGTAAGTCTACAGAGGAGGTAAGCAAAAACTTCCTTATGTATCTGAATGACTTTGGTGCACCTATGACTGTCATTCTGGATAATGGTGCTGAATTCACTTCAAATCAATTTAGAGAATTATGTCGCGAACATAAGATCAATGCAGGTTATGTTACCCCATATCAACCACAAGGAAACAGTGTTAGTGAAAGGATGCATAGAACCATGAAAACCGTACTAAATGTGATGTGCAAAGGACATCCTTATCAATGGCCAAAGTACTTAGGTGAAACCCAGCGTGTGCTCAATTCTGCAGTACATACCACTCTTGGTGAACAACCTCATTATGTATATTTCTCTGGCAAGGCACCTAGGCAAGTTACTAGTGTATTACCCACAATAAATGATGGTGTAGAAGAGACTGCTATTGCAAAAGCACATGAAATACTTCAGAAAACTCATAGAGAGATGGCCAGCAGGTATCGCGCAATAGCCAATCAAAAGAGGAATAATGAGAAAGTGGGTGAAAACTGTCTTGTATGGGTTAAAAATGAAAGTGTGATTCCCAGCACAAGTAAGAAACTAAACCCAAGATGGTCTGGTCCTTATGTAGTAACCAAGTTGTTTAGGGATGGTGCTAAATGTGAGTTGAAAAACTTGTTAGACCACACCATTATTGAACGTGCTGCTGGCAAAGTAAAACCTTTTGTAGGACAAGAACAGTGGTTAGTGAAAATGCAGGAAATGGATATTAACAATACGGATGTGAACGAAAGAGTACAAATCAGAGGTGCTTACAATATTGTTCCTCCCTCTAGATTAATTGAGGAAATTTTAGATAATTATATTTTTTATACTGTATTTTGTATTCTTGTACTTTTATATGGAAATGTATTTTATTCTGTGCCTCAGAATTGTTCATGCATATAACAATTATGTTAATTTCCAAGTGTCTTTATGGGTTATGTTCAATTATTATGTTCAAATATTATGGATCTGATAATACCATTTCGTCACTGTGAACTTGTACTCGGTTGAGTTTGTGTATCAAGAGTAACCCCATCCAAAAGCTTTAGAACCTCTTGTGGAGTTGTTCAAGTTATGTAACTGATGTGTAAGTTAATCATTAGGATGCTTTAAGAGGTATATTATCTTCAAAGGTACTTTGCTCCTGCTTAGGGTTATTGAGTGCATGAGACTGAAGACATGAAGAGGTTGTTTGTAAGGAAAATAATCCTAAGTGATTATACCCTTAATGATGAGTGACTAGGTCTTAATTGAATTTAAGATCACTCTTACATATGTGTTTTAACTTGGTAAGGTTATTAGGATGGTTAGGTAGAAACGCGCCTTAAGGGTGGCGTCCCACAACTTGCTCTGTATGTCTGTCAGCAGACCATAGAGATTAAATGTTGCGGTCTATATCCGGCTGAGAGATGGCTATTATTTGTGGCTTATAAAACTTGTTGTTGTTGGATCTGTTTTCTACCCTAGATTTTGCAGTTAGTTGATAGTTCTTGATAAATGAAAACCAATTTCCGTGGGGTAAAGTGATGTAATGACAGAAATTCTTCATTAAACTGCATGGTAATTCTATTTACGATTATCATACTTAATAAACGAATTAGTTTTCATCTCATCAAAATGTTATGTTAGCCACACGTAGTTGAGATGGTGTAGGATCGAGTGTGCATACGCAGAGGTGTAGAGAGGCGTAACAAAGGAGTAGTTGTGTCTGTGGTCGAGAGTTTGTGATTGAGTGCCAAAGTGAACAGAGGCGTAGTTGTGTGAGCCCCGGGCGTAGCTGTGCTAGGTAAGCTCGGAGCGCATTCTTCGAGCCGACAGCGACTAGTGTAGAGGGGAAACGGGTTGCTCCCCCTTATTATTATTAAGTGAAATTCTTACTTTCTCCCTTGTAAAAGGTATGCACTTGTCTTAATTATAATTGGTGTTTTAATAACACTTGATATTGTCTATTGTGGTTAATTTTCTTTAAAATGTATCAAATAAAGATACGATAACTTTCCCAGTATTAAAACTGCTTTATGCTGTGCTTGCATGTGGTTGGAACTGTGCCACCAACCGTAAGTTAAGATGTGTAATATTATTCTCAGATTTGTGAATTTTATTTTTTGAGTTGCCAGGCTAACTGTGTAGTGTAACAAGTAGGTTAGGTAAGAGTACAGTATAGCCTAGGCTACGAATTGCATGTTGTTTGACATAGGATCGCTTTCCTAAACGAAGACTTTGTATTACAGGGTACCAGTTTGGAGTATCAATCATGTACTACCAATTGTAGAAGTGAGAATAGAAAAAACCCGGGAACCAGCCTTTCCCTCAACCTCCACTGCAAATGAAGATCCGTCCTTCTCCACAGCAAGAGTCAAGTTACCTTAAGTCTAGGCTTAGAGTATTAGCCTATACCTATGATGTATATGGTATTAGCCTATGTCAAGGCTTGGTTTGTTATAGATAGGCTAGTCAGGAATAAGTTGATTGTCCTTAATTGAATGGTGCCTCCGAATTAAGTAAGGACAATTGACGAAGGTAAGTGTTTAGTGAAAAAACATGTGTGAAACGGCATGACGAGTGTGCACATGCCAATTAATTGCAGCCACAAATGCCATCCACTTGCAGACCATCACTGGGGATTTTAGCCCTGGTTACCTATATGGTAATGTGAAGACTCATAAGAACTGCAACCCACTCCGACCTATTATCAGCCAGAGCCCGACGTTGACATACCACCTGGCAAAAAGACTTAACAGCCTCTTGACCCCTTATGTTACAAATGATTACAGTGTCGCCTCATCTACTGAGTTCCTGGGTAAGCTAAAAAGGTCCCCCACCAGTGGCACCATTGCTTCACTGAATGTGGAGTCCCTTTTCTACTAACCTTCCTGTTGGAGAGACTATCGACTTGATCCTGGAGATAGTCTACAGGGACTCTTCTACTCCAGCCCTGAACATCACCGAGGAGGCCCTCCGAACTCTGCTTGAAGTATGTACTAAGAAGGCCCCTTTTACCACACACTGAGGCCACATGTATATAGAGAAGGATGGTGTAGCGATGGGCTCTCCCAATGGTGTGCTCTTTGCCAACTTTTATATGGGAGTTGTTGAAGAGAGGGGTTTCTCACGAATATGTCATTCCGGCCGTGTACGTGAGATACATAGATGACACTTTTGTCATGGCCCTTTCTACCCAGGACATTGAGACCAACCGCAGGACGTTTGAGGAATACAGCTGCCTGAGGTTCATTGTCGAACATAGCAAAGATGGACGGCTGCCCTTCCTAGATGTTCTCATATCTCCTAACACTTTCGAATATGATACTAGTGTGTACATTAAGCCCACTAACCTAGGGTTATGCTTGAATGGAGACAGTGAATGCCCTACCAGGTACAAGGCCTCCACCATCAAGGCCTATGTCCGCAGAGCCCTCTCCCACTGCTCCTCTTGGGCTGCCACACACCAAGAACTCGACCGAGTTGCCCAGGTCCTGGTGAACAATGTCTACTCTAATAGACAAGTTAGCCGTGAAATCAAGCTAGCCAGGGACACCTGGTACCAGGGTGAAAAACCGACTGTGAACTCCACAACTACCTTTACTATAAAGGGTTCATGCATCGGATTATTAAAAGGATGAAAAGGCCTTGAGAGACATAATAAAAAGTCACGTCTCCCCTGTGAATAAAAACACAGAGGTCAAGTTGACTATTTATTATCAAACTAACAAAACGAAGTCTCTCATCATGAGGAACAACTCAGCCCCGCCGACTCAAGATATTCACAAACAGACCAACGTGGTCTATTCCTACTTATGCCCTTTTCCAGGATGCTCTGGGCGTTACATAGGAATGACCACCATGTGTCTGTCAAAGAGACTGTCTTGTCATGTCCAACAAGGTGCAATAAAGGCTCATGCCCTCCACTTCCACAATAACAACATCAAACGTAAGGAAATAATCAAGAACACCGAGATCATAGGCCGTGCTCCAGATAGCAGGAGTCTTCGCATACTTCAAGCTCTTCTTATTCAGAGAAAAAAGCCGACTCTCAACACTACCCAGGAAATGTTCCTCCTCCCCTCCTGTCGAAGGAACAACACACGAAAAAGTAACCCAACCAACTATGACACCTCCAACCAGGACAACCCAACAGATCAAGACATAAACAACCCAAACAGCTTTGATCAGCAACAGGATAGCCTGCCTAGCCTACATATCCTCTCGGCGAGCGCTCCCACCAATCAGAGCCCAGCTCTCAGAGGACAAGATGGTGACTCAACACCCACGAATGAGTGGGAAGGCAGTTTGACTGTACTACAGCCGCTCACGGTGAGCGGCTTAGCCAATGAGGATCAGCCATTCTATTTGCTCCAACCACGACGCTCGTGGTGGCCAATGAAAAATTCGCTGCCTCTCTGCCTAAGCCAGAATTGCCGTATATAAGGACATAGCTCTCATCGTTTCCAACACTCAAGCCTGAGGAGGGGAGACAGCACTCCCGAAACGTGTCGCTTGTTCTCTGTATTCTTTTACCCGAATTGTAAATGTTCCTTGATTTGTGAATTTTATATTAAAGCCTTGACTCCACAATTATTCCTGAATTTGACTATCCACCATGAAGGATGAATTTTTCTCAGTTACAGGCTGTATTCAGTAGTCCTGAAAAGAAGATAATTAGAGCCATCGAGAACACGAAGTATAAGATCAATGCAACTGAGGCAGCCATTATTTTCAACAATACTATTATTATTATTATTATTATTATTATTATTATTATTATTATTATTATTATTATTATTATTAGTCTTTCCATACCTAAAATGCCAGAGCCTTATTTCAGCATGAATGACATATTACAGCGAGAAAAGGACTCTTTGTATGCAAAATATAGAGTCTAAATGATACTATGCCGGCCTTAAAATAGCATATACTGCAAATAAAATGGTACAATTAGATAAACCAAAGTAGAAAAATTCTAAACAAAGGAAACTATACAATATATTGCAAAACGAAACTGGTAATAATACGAAGAGATGATAAATATATCGCAAGGATTTCTGTACCAAAGAGAGAGAGAGAGAGAGAGAGAGAGAGAGAGAGAGAGAGAGGAGAGAGAGAGAGAGAGAGAGAGAGAGCGCTAATAACATATCTCACTGACCGGTAATATAGGCAATAGGACAAGATATCAAATAACATCCTATTATTTCTCCAGGCGTTATGGTAAAAATTATCCATTTACTGTATATTTTATTGTAAACTTTCATTGGCTGCTAAATTTATTAAGTTAAACAGTCAACGGTTTATAAGTGATCATTCCAACTATTTGCGGTTTTACAAATGATACCTCATGAAAATAACTACGGCTAGAAAATAAAAAGAATTGCAACCCATATATTAACCTACATATATATATATATATACATATATATATATATATATATATATATATATATATATATATATATATATATATATATATATATATATATATATATATATACGTATATATATATATATATATATATATATATATATATATATATATATTTATTTACATATATATATATATATATATATATATATATATATATACATCTATATATATATATATATATATATATATATATATATAGTTACATATATATCAGATTTATATAAATCTATATATATATATATATATATATATATATATATATATAAACATAGATATATATATATATATATATATATATATATATATATATATATATATATATATCTATGTTTATATATATATATATATATATTCATATATATATACATATAAATATAGTATATATATATATATATATATATATATATATATATATATATATATATATATATATATAGTATATTTGTATATATATATATATATTTATATAAATCTTATTTATATGTAACTATATATATATATAAATATATATATATGTATATATATATATATATATATATATATATATATATATATATTATATATATATATATATATATATAAATATATATACTATATATATATATATATATATATATATATATATATATATATATATATATATATGTATATATATATATATATATATATATATATATATATATATTTATATATATATGTATATATATATATATATATTATATATATATATATATATATATAAATTTACCAGAAATAAAGAGTGATTTTAAATTTAAATGGTACATGGCTGCTTTTCGAAGAACATTAAGGTTGATAAATAGTTCAGGACAATTTGGATGCAAAGGTAGCTCTAGGGAAAGGAGTAAAATATTTTTCATGTAATAAATGTCAAAATAGAATTAGAATTAAGGGTTCGTTACTTAAATATTTTCGCAAGTACGTGAGAAATTATTGTATTGTATGTTGTATTGTATACAAGGAAAGTAATTGGTTGGATACAATAGAAAAATATAAATAATATTAACAGGGTTGAAACCGAATGGACGTATGCAAGGAGCCGAGAGAAGTGGGTTTGGTAAGAACGAACTGACAGTAACATTTAGAGAAAATGTGAGCGAAGAATAACAACATAAAAAAAACATGTTTGTGCATGAATATAAGTAAGTTAAGCAAAGCACAGAGAAGGGGTCGGAGGAAAATAGGGAATTTTTTGCAGTATATCCAACGCTTGCAAAGCATGAAATAAAATGCATGAAACGTTGATGAAACGAGTGGTTTCGTGGTTATTTTGAGAGAGAGAGAGAGAGAGAGAGAGAGAGAGAGAGAGAGAGAGAGAGAGAGATTTATCTTAGTTAAGAATACCCTAAAAGGTGGGCTGTGTATTACCTTTTTTTTCTTGTTTTCTCTTTCTCTCTACACAATAGCTACAAATCCTAAAAGACCACTGACAAAGAGATCCCAAATTCACTTGTTAGGTCATAAGAGGCAGACTGTATTTTACGGAATGCGCCAATTGGTCCCTTCTTATTCTCTTCAAGCATCAATCTCAGATCTCTTAGTGTGTAAGCTAAGTTTCTATTACACTATGAAAAGAGAGAGAGAGAGAGAGAGAGAGAGAGAGAGAGAGAGAGAGAGAGAGAGAGAGAGAGAGAGAGACAGAGAGAGAGAGCATATGATTATTATGGAGAACATTATCAGACTATTTATTTTCCTGGTTTCATTATTCATTACGTTACTTTTATTCATTAATCAACTCCAGAATTTAATTTACCTAATCATACCTGCTTATATAGTCAGGTACCATTTCTTCATATATTGGCGCATTTCGTTTTTTCTTGCCAACTCCAGTTTCTTCACATAATCATAAGGTGTAGATGTGAATGTATGATATTCCACTTACTGTCCAGTTTCTCTGAAACTTTTCTTGAAATGCCAATGTTTCAAACTTTTGCATAATCTCTGATGCTACAGAGAAATACATGACGCTTTATAGGCATATGAAACTACATTTCTACCAGTATAATTATTCATCCACAAATATTTTATCTATTGAATTAAATCTAATATATTTTTGTTCATTTCAATAATTTACAGGCTGAGAATTCATTGATCTATTTAAAATTTCTTTATAGGTTCCAGACAACTAGTAGGGAGTAAATGCATATTTTGACAGATTAACTTTATGAAAACTTGGAAGAATGGATCAATGCATCATTTGTAGAGTCAGACGGTTGCCCTAATTCATTTGCAAGTCAAAAGTCCCAAAGACCATAACATTCTTTTGTAAAGACGAATAATTCGGACAGAACTGCGATATTCTAAATCGAGTGCGAGATCTGATATTTTCTGGTGGCACGAAATACATCGAGCGTAGAAAGTGTTTCAAAACTCTTTGCCATTAAGGTAATATGGTTCAAACTCAATAGTAGTACTAAAGGGACAAAGAACCATCTGCAGAAAGTAAGGAAAGTGGGAGAACAAGCAGTGAGCCTTCTACATCTACAACGAGAAAAACTTTTGATCAGGAGCTTTGCATAAAAAGCATAAAAAGCACAATGTTTTCTTCAGTGACATGGGCAAAGGATTTTGGCCATAAAGGAATCTAATAAATATTAGGAAGTTGCTGCTCAGCGCGCTTATTTTCACGTTAAAAATATGAAATACTATTGGTTGACGAAAGAGTGAAGCTGAATATAATCGCTCCCTGAGTATTATTTTCTGGATCTTAGTCGATATCACCGTTTTCTTTCTACCTTTTTTATAAATTGCTGGAATGCATTTTTCATCTTTACCAGGGAAATTTTTAATTTTTGTTATTAGATTTTAGTATTCACATACGCATGCCTCGCGTTTGCTTTGACGTTAACTTTGGAAATTTAATTTTTTTCCTTATTCCACTCTTATTTTTTTCGTTCGTGCCAATAATTTGAAACGCTTTTCTTGTTTCTCCACTTCTCTACTCTTCGTTTTCCAATGCAGAGTCTCAAACTTTTTCCCAACTTTTCCACTTAATGTCATTTTATGATGTTACAAAGCCCAAAAACTTATATTAGTCTATATTCCTGTTTTTGTATATGAAATTTACTTATAGGCTTTGAAAAAGAAACTAATAATTGTTTAAAATTGTGTCAGTTGCTTTCGTCTAATTTTACTAACTTATTTTTCCCACTTCTAAAGCTAAGTTTATTCTTTCAAAACATACAAGTAGACTCTAATGACTTATATTAACTGATTTGTGATTGTATCAACTACCATTTTATACCTTCTCCCCTTAATTAATCCCTACTGTTCAGCGATAAGTGTCCTCATTAGCAGCTCATTAGGTAATTATTTTAATTCATTTGCATAATAGGCGTATATTACATTAGCCTAGGGAACTATAACGTCAGTGAAAAGAGGAATACTTAAGACCGCCCTTTAAACGCGTAATTTATGAGGTTTAATGTGGTTCGTAATGTAAGGTAAACTTTACAAAATATCCTTATTATTTTCAGGGGAACAGCCTATGGTTTTTGGTTCTGTATTCTATTCTGTAGGATTATAAAAGGACCATGACATGCTACAGTTTTGGCACCCATTTTGGATAAAACTTTTAAAAATCTAGTGTTTAAAAAAAAAATGTGAAATTTCATTTAGTATGCAATACAGCTTTGATCAATGCACACTTAATCAAGACAAATTTCAACTTGCTCATATGACCGTTGACCTATATATAACACCTAATCCCGTAAGGAGAGTGGATTTAATTTTAACGAGGCCAATAAAAAAAAAAAAAAAAAAAAAAAATTGTGTAATGGGAGTTAAGAAGTAGTAAAGACTTGGGAATAATACAGATATATTAGTCCTTAGGGAAACAATTTTTAATATGGTTTGTATTGGGATTTTGTTCCAAAGCCTACGAAACCTCTTACTTAATCTACTTTCCAATCTCCATCATATTTCAAAAGAAGAGAATGTTTACCTACATTGATCACATGAATGGTGTGCATATATATATATATATATATATATATATATATATATATATATATATATATATATATATATATATATATATATATAAATTTACACGCATACACAAACACACACACACACACACACACACACACATATATATATATATATATATATATATATATATATATATATATATATATATATATATATATATTTATATCTATCTATCCATCTATCTATCTATCTATCTATATATATATATATATATATATATATATATATATATATATATATATATATATATATATATATATATATAGTTCACTAAATTAGTCGTTGTTGTAAATAGGCCAATGTCCTAATTTTTCATTTCGAATAACTAGTGGACTATCATCAACGGTAGTCTGATGTCCCATTCATTCCCCGTTTCATTGCAGAACTTCGTTAACATACTTTTCAAAGTTTGATGAAACCTCCTTTATGCATCCTGGGTCACAGAAGATAAGCAGTTGATAGTTGTTGTTTCACATCCAACAGTTTCATTACATCGAGAAATAATTTTCACATGAAATTTGTTCCTCGGTCACTTTGAATGATTTCCGGAAAATCAAACTTAGTAAAAAAGTCTAGTAACTTCTCGGAGATTATTTTTGCACTGATGTTCCTGACAAGTATGGCACAGGTCCAACTCTCTCGCATGCCTCACTTCTTCCATCTCTTTTTCTTCCTGTCTTCTCTCTTTTTATTTTTGTCTTGCGATTTCCCTTGTTTCCATCTCCTATGCATGTCATGCTTTTGCCCGTCATTCTTCTCAACTTGCTTCCATTTCTTTCTCATGCCGTGCTTCTTCTGCTATCATCTTCAACTTAATCAAATTCTCCTCCGCTACAATTCGTCGAATCTCAGCCTCTACACTCCTATATGCTTTGGTGCCTTCAGTTTGTGGATCAACTGGTCGCTTCTTCGCTAAAAATTCTTCCTCTGCTTCCAGCAATAGTTCACAACTGCTACAATCTTTTCTTCTGACAACTTTCCTAAATTTATCAACACTTCTAAGGCTAGACACTTGATTTGGGCTTTAATCATTCCACTCGTTGCATGGCCACATCATGCCATTAAAATAGAGAGCCACTGAGCTTTAGTTACATTAGCTTCTGACAATTCCTGAATATTTGGGTCATTCAAAACTCTTGGATATTAAACTGCGCCATCTTACACTTTAACAGATAATTTTATACCTCTCACAAAATATCTGGCAAGATGTTATACAACTTCTCGAGTTCCAGACTCACCTGTTTGTTTTCACATTAAATCTGTTACACTTGAAATTATTAAGACCCAAGTTCTGAGATACTTAAATAACTCCCAGACAGCAATATATAAAAACACTGTATATCCAAAGGTCTCTTAAGTACACTCAAACAAAACTGGGTAATCATTGTTAAGACTTATTTAAAACCACCTCTTACCTCGATTCTTTACAGGATACGAGCGGGTATGCAATAAACACCGATGATTAAAATAATATACACTCTTTACAAAAATAAATATATTCTATATGAGTTACGACACTTCGAAAAGAATTTGAATAAGACAAGAAAATCACTCGAAATATTTAGTCTGAACAAAACTTAGATTAAGACAATAATGTTACGATCTGAAAATTATTTAATCACTCGACTTGAAATATTAAATCCTAATAAATATTGGACTAAAACAGAAGAAATATTACTTATAAAAATTATGCAATCACTTGTTTCACTTCAAATTAAATTTGAATACAATATGTAAGTTTGATACTTAATGAGAATAGATGACCAAATAACAATACAAATACCTTTCACCTTATTACAGGGACTGTTACAAAAACTCTAAGAGAATTTTTATAAATACTCACTATGTATACAAAAACCAGTAACACTAAAACTTTGATATTTCACTGAACACTTTTAAGACAATACACTGAAGGACATGTGAGAGAGAGAGAGAGAGAGTAGGATTGCTATGTCTTAAGGCTGGGATTCTCTATCTGATCTATGCATCCTTGAGGGTCACTTATTTAAGACTTAGCTACTTCCAGAAGATTCCAGGACCATTATCAAGGTTGCCAAGGACTGCTTACTCGAACACATACCAACGCAACAAGAGACGGCTCTCTCTCTATGCTAGCTCCACCGACCACTAGACCTCGAAATACAACACAGATAAGATCTAATGCTACAATTTTCTGGAATTTTCCAAAACACATGGTCAAATATAAGAATTATATATTTTCTCTCAATCATGACAAGATACCTCATATGAATAAAATAAAAACCTTTACATAAGCCCTTTTTCCTATCTCATATGGTCACAAAACACTCTCAAACTCTTTACGTAAGACTTCTTAACAAAAATATGTTGAAATAAAAAGTTAATTCTTGAAAATAAAGTAAATTTACAGATAGTGACTTGAATGAAGAATACAATGAAATTAACAACAAAGGTCTTATGTAATCTACATGAAAAACATACGTCTATATGAGAGGAACTCATCTAACAGGCTGGCTATTTATTTCTTCAATGCACAAAATATAAATAAATAAATATATATAAATAAATCATAAATCATGAATAAACTATTGAATTTGCTCTACACTAAACTAGCTTCCTAAGAATATATATATATATATATATATATATATATATATATATATATATATATATATATATATATATATATATATATATAGTATGTATATATATATATATATATATATATATATATATATATATATATATATATATATATATATATATATATATATATATATATATATAGTGTAAATATATATGTATATATAATATATAGCTTTATATATATATATATATATATATATATATATATATATATATATATATATATATATATATATATATATATACTTTATATATATATATATATATATATATATATATATATATATATATGTACAAATATATGTGTGTACATATCTATCTATCTATCTATATATATATATATATATATATATATATATATATATATATATATATATACAGTGGAACCTCTACACACGAACGTATCTACATCAGAATTTTCCAACATCCGAAGTAAAATTCGAGCAAATTTTTTACTCTACACCCGAATTTTATTTTGACACACGAAGTAAGCAATTTTCGTCGTACCGGTTGTATCCGAATTTTTCTACACGCGAAGTACAATTCGAACACGTTCCTACTCTACACCCGAATGTTTTTTTCGACACCCGAAGTAAACAATACTCGTACGCGTAGTCGGTGCTCATAGCGCCTGACGTGTTTTTTATTTCCGCCAATAGAAGGCAGCACTTCGACCTCGGAGGGACTCTCAATTAGCGCGGCTTGGGTCAGTCCTCGGTTCTTGTCGGCTTCTTGCGGTTGTGCCCTGTGCGTTCTGCTATTAACTGTGTTCTAATCGTGATTTTTTACGTGCATCCTTTAACGGTAATTTACGTAAAGTATGGGTCCTAAAAGGCTTAGTTTTGCAAGTGGTAGTGGTAGTGGTGAGAAAAGGAAGAAGGAAATGCTTTCTTTAGACGTTAAGCAGGAAATTATTGAAAAACATGAGCGTGGCGTCTGCGTGAGTGAACTTGCTAAACAGTATGGCCGTAATATGTCGACAATCTCGACAATCCTTAAACAGAAGGAAGCTATTAAAGCAGTGAAACCTTCTAAGGGGATCACCATAATTTCAAAACGCTGTAGCCCTATCATAGAAGAGATGGAATGACTTCTGCTAGTGTGGATCAAGGACAGAGAGATCGTTGGTGACACCATCACCGTGACCGTCATCTGCGAGAAGGCGCACGCCATCTTTACGGACTTGAAGGAGGAGAGCTCTGGGGGTGATGCTGGGAAGAGTTCAACCGAGCCTTCCTCAGATGATTTCAAGGCATCTCGTGGCTGGTTCGAGAAATTTAAGAAACGGTCCGGGATTCATTCAGTTGTTCGCCACGGAGAGGCTGCTAGTGCGGACACAAAGGCTGCAGCTGACTTTGTCAAGAACTTCGAAAGGATCGTGCAGGAAGAAAGCTACATAGAGCAGCAAGTGTATAATTGTGATGAAACCGGGCTGTTTTGGAAGAAGATGCCAAGTCGAACCTACATCACCGCCGAAAAGAAGAAATTGCCTGGGGATAAGCCAATGAAGGATCGGTTGACTCTTGCCCTATGTGCCAACGCTAGTGGGGACTTTCAAGTCAAGCCCTTACTGGTTTTCCATTCCGAGAACCCTAGGGCCTTTAAGGCACACAACGTCGATAAGGACCAGCTTCATGTTTTCTGGCGATCCAACTCGAAGGCCTGGGTCACTAGGCAATTCTTTGTGCAATGGGTTAACCAAGTTTTCGGCCCTTCTGTGGAGAAGTATCTTCATGAGCAATGCACCCACTCACCCCCCCCCCCCCCGGACTTGAAGATGGTATCTTCGATGAATTTAAGTTCATAAAGGTGCTGTATCTTCCACCAAATACCACCTCTATCCTCCAGCCCATGGACCAGCAAGTCATCTCTAATTTTAAGAAGCTGTACACCAAGCACTTATTTAAGCAGTGCTTTAATGTCACGCAAAGCACCAACTTAACTTTGCGTGAATTTTGGAGGAGCCACTTCAACATCATGCACTGCTTGAAGATCATAGATCAGGCTTGGGTGGGATTAACTCAACGGACCCTCAATTCTGCCTGGAAGAAGCTGTGGCCTGATGCAGTTTTTTCCCGAGATTTCCAAGGTTTTGACCCCGAACCTGATCCCGTGGTGGGTGCAGCGGAAGCCGTAGAGGAAATCGTCTCCCATGGCAAGTCCATGGGTCTGGAGGTCGACACAGATGAAGTTACGGAACTCGTCGTCGAACATCATGACGAACTTACCACGGATGAGCTCAAGGAACTCCATGCTATGTCTGAGCACATGAGTGATGACGAGGAAGGGAGTGAGGAGGTAGAACATGTGTTAGTTTCGGCGCATATAAAAGAGGTGTTAGGAAAATATCAAGACGTGGTCAACTTCTTCAACAAATACCACCAAAAAAAATTGCAGGTTTGTCGTGTAGTTTCGCAGTTCGATGATGTTTGCCTAACTCACTTTCAAAACATTCTGAAAGGCCGTACCAAGCAATTATCTATCGATAATTTCTTTTAAAAAACTGCGAAGCGAACTCGTGATGAAGAGGATGTAAGTGATTCGAAGAAAACGGCAAAGAGTGAAGCGGAAGAAAGTGAAACAAAGAAAACGGCAAAGAGTGAAGCGAAAGAAATTCAGTCAATTTTAAGTGTAGAGAGTGAAAGTGATTAAAATTAATCATCAAAAAGAAAAAAAGAATATGTAAAAATAAATATAAAATATAAAAATAAAAAAAATAAGCTAAGTTATGTTAAAGTTCACTTAGTGTAAGTTAGAATAAGTTACGGTAGTGTACGTTTATCGTAGTTAACCTCTCTACCTCCTCGCCGCCCGTCCGTCTCCTCTCTGCGTAGCAAGACCAACAACACCTGCGCTGGAGTTTCTAAGGTAAAGTGACGCTAAAAACCCGTTTCTTATTTATCATTTTTTGCTAATTCTTCTTATTTACATGTCTATTATCTAATTTAGTGTGCATTATTCTCATAGGAAATTATGTGTAGTAGTTCATTAACCCGAGAAATGCGGCAATGTCATTTTACTACAGTCCCGTGGTGCGGCTATCTTGACAAAAATGCAATGTTTCAGAATCTAACCCATAACTATACCAATGTTTTTGGAATAACTTCGTGCATGTATCATCCAAATATTTTATCCTACATCCTGTTTGTTATTTTTTTATAATCCATCAAAGTTAATTTTAAAGCGCGACGTGGAATCTTGCGTGATGGCCAATGGGTGAGTCTGGATTGTCTTTCATGGGTGGGGGGGTTGGGTAGTATGTTGGGTGTCACCCACGGTATCAGGGGACTGCTTGCGCCCGGTAGAGGTTAGCGATTTTTATTTACTACATTCCGTACTATGTAATGAAGGTTTTAGGCTATTTTTAACAAATAGCCTTTACTATATATTGAAAAGTGTCGTGATAGAAAAAAAAAATATTTTATATTTTCAAATCCTATGATATAGAATTGTATCCATTCCTGAAATGAAAATGATAATTTTAATTGATGTGGTCACATTTACTATTTACAAACACTTTATTTGCTTCGTTTTTTTTTTCCTTTATCTATTCATAAAGTGACTATTGTTACCATTGCAATTATTTTAAATCTGTTCAAAATAATATATCATATTTAGAGAGAATATATATTTTTACTTACATTTTTGATAAACCAACTTAGAATATTTGAAGGATCAAATTGATTAAAAGTAATGCAATATCTTAGTCTTTTACAAATATATATATTAGTTGTAACCTAGAAAGTCATAATATTTAAAGTACATAAGAGAGCAATAATTATATCATATTGAAAACATATTAACTAATATTAGAGTCTTGTATAGATAAACATAGTAACTAATAAACTCATGACCTGGCTTATGTGTTCAGACTAATTACAATAGGTTTTTATGACATTTTTAAGCATTTGTATATAGTAATGCGTATATCAAAAGCATTACCGCATACTAAAATATACAGTATATACGGTATATACAAAAGATATAGAAAATTCCTATTGTGGATATACATAATGAAAACAGGCTATATAAAACATTTCTTAAAAAGATTATTCTCTCTCTCTCTCTCTCTCTCTCTCTCTCTCTCTCTCTCTCTCTCTCTCTCTCTCTCTCTCTCTCTCTCAATATTTATTTTGGGTATGCCAGTGACGAAAGCAGTCAGTTGGACATAAAACAATACTCCAGTTACTTATAATAAAATTATACTTTGTAAACAAACACTCGCGGATATTCAAAACAAAAATATTCGGTATTATTGTCGTAATTTAAAACTAGGCAACCGCCGTCCTAACGTAGGATTTGAGAGTTGCCACAGGTTTTATTTCCCTTCCTACACAATATATTACGATGTGATATCGTTGGTGTGTTTGTGTATGTATGTTGTTATATGTTTTTCGTTTTTATCATTAATGTTTCTGATATGTTAATATAAAACCAGTTTTAACTGAAAATAATTACAATTCGCCTTTTTCCCTTGCAAAAAAGTTAAAGTCCATATATGGAAAGGTTTTATATTATACATAATTATATAGGCAAAATAAAGTTATAAACATTATAATTTCTACCAGAAATATTATTTCATCATAAGAAAAATAATAAAAGTCGAATAAGTTCACAAGGGAATTTGCAAGAAGAGATAAAAAAATTGCGCTCTGAAGAGGCTTATAGCAGTCCTCGGGTTAAGAAGTTATCATAGGTTTTTGGGCTCAACCACGGATTAATCCTATTTCAATGTATTCTTATGGGAAAATTCGTTTCTATAT
>NC_090748.1:58184625-58189625 GCF_036898095.1 Palaemon carinicauda | reverse complement strand
CGTCTGGCACCGGAACGATTGGCAGCCGCCAAACAGACGTTCGCCGAAATGGAGGAAATGGGCCTTTCCCAAAAGGCCTCCAGCCCATGGTCGTCACCCTTACACATCGTTCTGAAGAAAGATGGCTCCCTCTGTCTGTGCGGGGATTACGGGCGCCTGAACATGCAAACAGAACCGGATCACTACCCCCTCCCAAACATTGCCGACGTGACCTCATACTTGCACAAGGCGAAGGTTTTCTCTACGCTCGACCTCCTGAAGGGGTATTATCAGGTGCCTATGAACCCAGAAGACATCCCCAAGACCGCCATCACCACTCCGTTTGGTACATACACCTTCAATTACTCCTGTTTTAGCCTTCGTAATGCTGGGGCCACGTTTTAACGTCTCAAGGATGGCATCTTAGGGGACCTCCCTTTCTGTGTATGTTATGTGGACGACATACTTGTGTTCTCCTCCTCAAAAGAGGAACACCTCCGTCACCTGCGCATCGTGCTCGACCGCCTGCAACAAAACGGCGTTGTAGTCCGGTACGACAAGTGTACCTTTGGCGCCAACGAAGTGTTGTTCTTAGGGCACCGCATCACTCCTGAAGGAGTCCATCCCCTCCCTGAGAAGGTAGCAGCCGTTCAGAACTTCCCCGCGCCCTCGACCGTCAAAGCTCTGCAAGAATTCTTGGGCATTCATTGCCGCCACTCTTGCTCCCCTCTACGCCTCCCTCAAGGGCAGCCCTAAGGACCTGATATGGGGTCCCCTTCAAGAAGCAGCCTTCTGCAATGCAAAAAAGGCCCTATCAACTGCTGCGGCTCTCTCTTTTCCTATCCCACATGCCCCTCTCCTTCTCTCCACCGATGCCAGCGACGTCACTATTGGTGCAGTACTCGAGCAGGTGGTCAACGGCTCGCCCCGCCCATTGGCCTTCTTCAGCAGAAAACTGTCCAAGGCAGAATTGGGTTATTCTACCTTCGAACGAGAATTGCTGGCGGTGCACTTGGCTGTCCGTCACTTTCGCCATTTCTTAGAAGGTACGCCCTTCGTCATTCGCACAGACCACATGCCTCTGGTGCACGCCTTTACTCGACAGTCTGATGCCTGGTCCGCCCGGCAACGCCAACATCTCTCCGACGTGGCTGAATACAATTGCACCCTTCAATACGTCCCTGGGAAAATGAATCCCGTTGCCGATGCCCTGTCAAGAAACACGTTGGCTGCCGTTCAACTGGGATTGGATTACAACGCCCTGGCTGAAGCCCAACGACAGGATCCAGAGTATCTAGCATGTAGGACATTCTGCACGTCCCTCCGTTGGGAAGACTTCCCCCTCGAAGACTCCAACACCACCCTCCTCTGTGACGTCAGTACTGGCAGACCGCGACCTTGGATTCCTGCTCCCATGCGCCGACAGGTGTTTGATTTCATTCACTGCCTTTCACACCCCTCGTGCCTTTCTACTGCACAGCTGCTGAAGGCAAAGTTCATTTGGCACGGCATTTTTAAGGATGCTAAGGATTGGGTCCGCGCCTGTATCTTACCAAACTTCCTAAGTACATCGACACACGGATTCAGGAGTGGGCACCTTTCCTCAACCACAGCGTCGTTTCGCACACATTCAATTCGACGTTATAGGCCCCCTACCCACATCACAAGGAAATCGTTACCTGTTTACTGTCATCGACCGCTCCACTCGTTGGCCTGAAGCCATTCCCATGGAAACTGCAACGTCCGCCTCATGTACATCTGCCTTACTCTCTGGATGGATTGCAAGATTTGGTATCACTTAGCATATTACTTCTGATAGGGGAACCACTTTCACATCTCAATTGTGGACATCATTAGCGAATCTCCTGGGCATCACCCTACATCAGACAATAGCCTACAACCCCGCTGCCAATGGAATGGTTGAACGTTTTCATCGCACTCCCAAAGCAGCTTTGATGTCCCGCTGCAAGGATTGCAACTGGTTTACTCAGCTTCCCTGGGTCCTCCCGGGACTAAGGACCACTCCTAAAGACGCCCTCGACGTCTCGGCAGCTGAAATGGTGTATGGCAACCCGTTGGTCCTCCCTGCCGAATTTTTTCCTTTTACAACCTCCTCCGACGATCTCCAGCGCATACGTCACGTCGTGGGAAATTTTACTACATGCCGCCAGACTTACAAGCCCCCAGCGAAGCATCACATACCAACAGACTTGCACTCTGCAATGTACGTCTTCCTGCGCAACGACACTAGCAAGCCACCGCTAACGCCCCCTTACACGGGCCCTTTTCTTGTGATCCGACACAGTCCGAAAGCATTCCTACTAAACATTCGTGGCAAAGAAGACTGGGTCTCCAATGATTGTCTAAAACATGCTTATCTTCTGCCAGATGACCCGCCTACAGTTCGCCTCTCTAGATCAGGGCGCCCTATTTAACATGTACAGTATGTAATTTTTAGGGGGGGAGCCATGTACCAACCGTGTGTCACACGATCGAACATAAATTATTTTGTATATATTATTCTTGTATCTGTGCTCTTCCCTCGCACTAAAAAGAACCAGAATAAACATGTCTGCGTTTCTCCTCTGTAACATTGTCTGTTTCTCGAACATGAAATTTCCTGTTGCCTTGAGGTTTTGTATATAAAGGAGTGTGTTCTTTAATAAAGTTACTCAGTTGATTGTTTTCTGCCTTTGAGTCACAACCTCCTCTCACCCCGTCACACATTACTATTCGTGAGCTCTAGTTAGGAGCCATCCATACCAGCTCCTCAGCCTATCAAGGTAATAGTTAAACTATAAATTACAGCTAATGCAGTAAGCAGGGAGCGTTGAAAACCAAATATTAAAATAATGTTGGATTGTCCTTTTAATCACTAACTCACATAGGTGAGGAGCGATACCCTTGGATTCCTAAATATTTTCTCTAGCTTTTTAGACTTTTTTTTCTGAGCTTCTCCTCTATTCCCTGTCATGTCTTGTTAGGTCTTTATTCTTTAGCATTTGTGCTCTTTTCTTTCATTCTTTCGTCATTTATTCTTCAACATTTGTGTTCTTCTATTCAATTCTTTAACATTTGTGATCCTTTCTTTCATTCTTTAATTATAATGTATGAAACATTCTCATTATTTTTAAAATGAATGCCCTTCCCCTCTGGAGCTCGTCTTAGACCGTCAATATAAGTTCTGAGATTCTTAATATCCCTGCAGACAAGAAATTTCTCCTGAATGGCAACATGAAACCCCTTCAATTGACCATTCCAACCTGGAACTATTTGATATGTGTGTGAAGCCAAGACAAGATATTCATTAACTGGATTCTGAAATATGGCATTTGAAGCATTGTATTTGATTTCGCTCTGTCTTCGTTTTTACAATCTCTATCAAACCAAAAGAATAAGAAAAACTTGCATTTTAAGCAAGCTTCATGAATTATTAGTATCACACATTTCTTTTTTTTTTAAACAATACGTGCCTCATTTCTTTATCATTATTTCAGTTAACGAAAATACCTTGGTTGATTTTAAACCAAACGGGAAAACCTTTCTATAGAGCACTTACGGTGTATGAAGGACTACAAAATAAAATTATCTAACTATATCAAGCCAGATAAAAGCTGGTATACGGATCCTTAAGGGAGCAAATCTTCCAAACACCCAAAAGACGAGTCCCAAATTGCAGTTATTTTTTATTTTTAATATTTTTCTTTCAAAATCACCCATTACTCGGATCAGCACTTAAATACAACAAAATAATCCAGTTATATATTATAACCTGTGATAACTATCGCCAATTATCAAGCGAATAAAGCTCTTGGGATAAAGATTGAATAAGCAATGTAGCAAAGATATTACTGCAAATGTTTAAAGTTTAAGTTCAAATGTCAATACTAACCATCTTAGCCACAATGACAGCAAAGATCAACGGAAAAAAATAATAATAGTGATATAGGGCAAGTGGCTTAGGGTCTAAGACTGACACGACGCATCTCCTTGAATCTGAATAACTTGGGAAATATTTTGCAGTAAAGTATCCTTACGTATTACAAAATGTTGCAATCTATGAATATCTAAAATCTAATAAACAAAAGTTTTTAGCAGTCAATCTAGCATTTGAAAAATGACGGTGAGCTTTTAGAAGCATAATACAATCATTTCTATTTGGAACATTGCATAATAATGTTGATTTTTTTTATATGCATAAATGTCAAAAAAGGAGTTTATGGGCTGGTAGATTACTTCATTACTACAGTAAGCTCAGGCAATTTGATCTCTCTCTCTCTCTCTCTCTCTCTCTCTCTCTCTCTCTCTCTCTCTCTCTCTCTCTCTCTGAATGTCCATTAGGCCGGTATAACTCATGTATGGTGTATTTATTATTATTTTACATCGAACCAGAACTGAAACTACTTTTTTTTTCATCGGTGTCTTGAACAGGACTAATGTCGAAATAATCTCATGTAGCTGATGACGGTAGGAATTGTTTAGCGACAAGACTCCAATTGTATAAAATATATATTTAAATATATATTTCTATAACATTTTGTAAATTTTATGGCTATTTTGGGTGATTGAGAAATTTTCTTTATGATCGGTAACTACATTACATGGAGAAACATTCCTTTGAATTGGTAATTATCTCCGTAGTTTACTTTATAATTTCATTGAATTTGTTTCTTTCAATTTGTTTGTTTTAATTTAATTCCGGTTTGTTCAATTAATGTTTGAGGCTTCATTATTCCCAAATCACTGTAAATAAAATTGTGCTAATTAACTGACCTCAGCCTTCCTTGTGCAAACCAAAGTAAAGAGGAGTTAAAGATAACTACTAACTACCTAATTTCCTGAATATTCCGAGCCAAACAACTCTAGGAAGTAACCTCGAAGTCACTGTTGGAAGGGAAAACCAGTACAACACCAACCGTCAAGGAGTGATTACTCTCCCTCACCTCACCTTACCTTTGGATATTTTATCGAGTTATGTTCTTCGTCGTAGTGCTGGACAGTTTCTTCAGGACTCTACAACG
>NC_090748.1:58171542-58174125 GCF_036898095.1 Palaemon carinicauda | reverse complement strand
GAAAACAGATACTTCAGCATTTGGACAGTTTATTGGCTAAGCTTTCGGGAACAACATTTCCCATCATCGGAGCTAAAAAAGGAATGTAAAACATATATCAATAGACATTACGTTAGTCAATGAAATTCTGTAAAAAGGCAAGAATTATAACAAATAAATTGAAATGCTTAAAAAATGAAGTGGAGGAAATATACTAAAAAATAATAAATTAAACCATATAAATCAAATTAAAAATTAAAACATTAAAATATTAAATGAATGCTATAGGAAAAGAGCAATATCAAAATCAGAACAAATACACAGAAAACTTTAAAGAAGAATCCACAAAACATCATAAATATGGGAATCAAAACAATAATACACAGAAATAACCTGGAATAAAAGAAAAAGAAAAAAAAACAGACAAAATAAAATAAATTCTGGATAAGAAAGAAACACACCTAGTATAGAAAAATATCCAAGACTGAGACATGGAAGGACGGGGAGTCTTAGACGTTAGAGCGTGTAATTAATGGTTTGAAGATTAAGTGGTTAAGTTGTTAGGCAATATGTAAAGGAACAGAGGTTGTTGAGTGATTGAGAGTAGGGGATAGCTGTTTAATGAAAAGTGATTCTAGGGTAGGTAGAGAATAGCTATTGGGTGATTGGGCTAGTATTTTGAAATTAGAATAGTTAATTAATTGCTTGCATTCTTCAGCGTGATTACGTATGGAAGAAAATTCTTTTTTATTTAAAATACAACCTGTACGGTGACTGACTCCTCTATGAGAGTCAATGCGGATCCTCAAGAGATGGTTGGAACAACCAACATAGGTTCCTAAATTACATTTAGGACAATTGTATAAGTAAACAATTGAGGACCGCATCAAATCTGGTAGAGTGTCTTTGAATGTGAACATGCTGCCTATGGATAGTGGATTTTTGAATACAAACTTAAAATCAACATAAGGATACAAATTAGAAAGAGCTTTATCAAGTTTACATTTAACATTTTTATAGTTATATATAAATGGTAGAGACACATACATTTGCTTCTTTGGTACGTTTAGTACGGTGGCTTTCGGAATAAAAAAGTTATCTAAAAACTGTTTTGTAAATTTATCAAACACGTCACATGGATAACAGTTCCTAATAAAATATGATTTTAAAAATTTAATTTCCTCGTGGAATCTACCCCAATCTGAAGAAAGATTAAAAGCTCTAAAAATTAATGTTTTACATGAGTTTACTTTAAATGAAATCGGACAGTGACTAAAAAAGTTTAACCCAAGTCCAGTAAAAGTTTGTTTTCTAAAAATGCCAGTACTAAATGCACCATTACAACGTGAAATCTTAATATCTAAAAAGGAAAGTTGATCATTATGTTCGGAGTCCAACGTGAACTTAATATTTGAATGAAATGAGTTTATGTACTCTAAAAACAAAGTGGCATGATGTCTATCTTTAAAAAGAACAAATGTATCATCAACATAACGTCTATAAAATAGGGGTTTAAAGGACACAGGGCACTGATCAATGAACAACTTTTCTAGGTAGGGCCCAAGGGAGAACCCATTGCCATACCATCGACCTGTTTGTAGACTGTGTTATTGAAAATAAAGAATGTTTCTGTTACGGCAAGTTCAAGTAATTTTCTAAAAGAGTTAACGTTAAAACCATGAAATGAGGAAGTCGGGTTGGGAAATAGTCTAGTTAAAATAATGTCTATTGTTTCTGATAGTGGAATATTAGTAAATAAAGAGGTAACATCATAACTGACCATAAAACTATTGGGATCTTGCTGGAGAATATGAGGTACAAACTGAGATGAGTTTTGCAAGGTGTAAGCATTGGAAGTGAGATCACTGAGTAAAGGGACTAAAAATTTAGCTATACTAAAATTAGCGGAGTTGTAAGCAGCCAGAATGGGACGCAAAGGTATGTCAGCTTTGTGAACCTTGGGTAAACCATATAAAACGCTGAAGGATGACCCAGTGCTGTACAAGGAACGGTATGTTTCTTCTGATAAAAAGGATTCATCTTTGAGTTGTTTAAGGTTACGGTTGATTTTGTCCTCTACTTTATAAATCAAACTAAATTTTGGAGACCCAATTTCACAAAATTTACTGTTGTCTGAAAGAATGTGAAGCATTTTGTCGGTATAATCCTGTTTATTGAGAAGCACCACACCTTTACCCTTGTCAGGGCGACACAAAATGATATCACTACGTAGTGATAAAGACTTTAGAATATTAAAATCTTCTTTCTTGAAAAATGGAAACCATGTAGGTGACTTTAAAGAGGCATAAGCTTCATGGGCAATATTTTGAATTGATTGACGGGCTTTTTCTAGATTATTATGAGAAGGGAGGTTCCGAATATTATTAAAAAACATCTCAAACGGTAAGAAAAACTTAGAGAAACTCGGTCGGAAATTAGGAAGACAAAACTCCAACCCCAAAGAGAGCAAAAATTCTTCCTTTTTGGAAAGGGTATAGTCTGAAAAATTAAAAATTACATCCCTAGGAGCAAGGAACTTCGGCCTTTCAATACCCAGTTTCGAAAGTTTACGTTCATGTACTGATTTTGTGTCGGAAATAAACT
>NC_090748.1:58159042-58166542 GCF_036898095.1 Palaemon carinicauda | reverse complement strand
CTCTCTCTCTCTCTCTCTCTCTCTCTCTCTCTCTCTCTCTCCTAAATCATTGTTAAGCAGTATATATTTCAAGCAAACCAACATGCAATATACCTATATATAGGCCAAACCAGTAAGAATTTCGGGAGACCTAGAAATCAATGAACCCCGATCACTTCAAAAAAATTTGAGGTTATAAACAACATCCTAGAAAAAAATATTGTTTGGTATTAACACTGCATTTGCCAGTTGCAAGATAAAACTATGTTTTCTATTTTTCTTTTAAGAATGATTCATATCATTTCAAGGATACTATAAGCTGGCATAGTAGTATTTGAATTGCTAAGTATCTTCTTGCACTGAAGAGTAAAGGCATTTCAATATGTACCATAAAAGAAATACTAGTTCTTATCATTAATGGCGAATAGATTGTCACATCCCGCTTAATAGTCCAAAATGAGGGCTATTATTAGGAACGAGAAATCTTGACAGTGCGAAAAAAAATTAAGTAGACATGAATTATCAAACAAAAGTAATAAAACTATTACTCAGATAAGTAATATAACAACATAGAAAAACGATTAACAGGAAAATCTATGAAACAGCTTATATCATTCTGCTGAACAAAAAAAAAAAAAAACCTTTGCGCCAAGTTTTAATTTTGAAGTTCTACCTGTACATTCACTTATTTCAAAATGCCATTGTACAATTTCGTCACAGCCATTAACAAATTTATAAAACACTACGTAGAATTGAAATTTACGAAATAATGGGCACTACTGTTATAATCAAATGTATATCTAGTAATGTGTTAAGGATAGCATAGTCTACAAAGATCTGAATGCAAAGGATAGTCAGATCTATGAAATATCAAATATACTATGCATAATAGACTAATTGATATATGGTGCTACAGGTCAATATCCAGCTCGGGGATACACATTTTAAGAGAAGAATCTAAGATTCAAATCCTCTGCTGAACACCTAACATGAGAACTATTTAAAAAATGGCTACGAAATAGGTTGTCAATATCTAGAAAGAATTTGTCAATATACTTATAGTTGAATAATTGCAGATGAGACAGAACGTATGTTTCTAAAATTGAATCAGTTATCAAATATGAGTTAACTTAAGTTAACCTCATCTCACATAATTTACAGCAAACAACTATATCAGCAATATATCTGTTAAGAAATCCAGTAACCTCGGATCTATACTCAGGAAATGCAATCAATGTAGAAGGGATATCATCAACTGAACAAACACCAAGCTCGTTTTCAAGGCAAAACCATTTATTAATAATAAATATTTAAAAGATTAAGGGACAAGTATAGAAAATATCACATTTTCCGTAGTCAGTAGGGTACTTAGCGAGCTGGTTGTTAGGTAATAACCGGGACAAAAGACGAATGAAACTGAGTTCATTCAACAAGACAATGAGCTTATAGACAGATAGTTGAGAACAAGAATGACATACTTCAAACAGTGCAAGACTTGTGATAGCAGGCTTAAACAGGTTTATATTATCTGTGCAGGGGGTGAGTGAGAGATAAAATAAAGCACCCCATTAAAAAGATATGCGTGTGAAATAGGGAGCCCTGCTCTTGAGAGGCACACGGTAGATGGATTATCTTCCAGGATATATGCACGTTTTAGTCGGTTAATGGAGACAGTTTTCTTAGCTACGAATGATCATTAAAAAAGCTTTCAGTGTGCAACGGATCACAAGGAAAGGACCCATGCAAGGGGGTGTTATCTGTGGCTTACTAGTATTATTGCGCAGGAAAACGTTCATTGCCACATGCAAATTTGTCGGTATGTATTGCTTTGCTGAGGGCTTGAAAGTCTGGTGGCATTGAGTAAATTTTCCCACAACATGATAAGGGAGATTGTCAGAGAAGGTTACAAACGAAATAAATTCGGTAGGGACGGCCAACGGGTCACCATACACCATTTTAGCTGCTGAGCCATCCAGGGCGTTTTTAGGATTAGTCCTTAGTCCCAGGAGGACCCAAGAAATCCAAGTAAACTGTTTGGAGTCATTGCATCGGGACACCAAAGCTGCTTTGATGGTGCGATGAAAACTCTCAACCATTCCGTTGGCTGTTACCTGTTGTCGGATGTATGACAATACCCAGGATATTCAGTAATGATGTCCACACTTGAGAGGTGAAAGTGGTATCCCTGTCAGAAGTAATATGCTCAGGGATACCAAATCTCACTATCCACCCTGAAAGTTAGGCATATGTATAAGAGGTAGACATGGCAGTTTGCATGGGGATGGTTTCATGCAAACGAGTAGAGTGGTCAATGACGGTAAACAGGTAATAGTGTCCTTGTGATGTGGGTAAGGGACCTACCGTTGTAGTAGTTGGTCATCACAGAGTGAAGACGTGTTTGCGTGGAGCTCTGTCCAACACTCGTCGTGAGCTGTGTTTTTAGCCTATGTTTCTTGTTTATAAAACCATTGAAAAAGATTTTAGTTAATCTCATGGAGAGACTAAAGTGAGAAGAAATAGTACATCATATCAGCCCCTGACTCCCTGTACTGTCCCAAATGTCAAACCAGGGACAGTGACGAAAAGAAGTGGATAGGTCATGATTGCAATAGGTGCTATCATAAGAAGTGTATGTATCTTTAGTGACAAGCATCAGTGATAAAGAAGTATCAAACTTGAAATGAATATGTCTACACTGTGTTGATCAAGCCAGAAGAGCTAAGTTATATATATATATCAAAATTGGAGGAGAAATTGCAAGTGAGGGACCATGCTTTGAATGCACAAGACGCGAGAATTAAAGAATTGGGAAAAACAAGTTGCAGAGCTTAGCGCACTCGCACCAAATTCCACCTAGACCACTGACCTCACTGAAAAAGTTGATAATCTAGTAATGAATGTTGACTCAATTCAGAAAAATCTTTATACACTGATGGTGTTATGTATTTTTACTGTAATACCATATGCGTTATGGGTATTAAGAGTAATAATGCACAGTATTGTATTGATAGAACATGTTTTATCATGTTTTGTAAGTGTAGTAGTGCATCTTATGAAGGATTTAATCATTTATCAATTGTGAAAGATGAAATGTAATTATTCTTACTTTTGTATTGCAGTAGGATCCAGACTTCTCAGAGTGATGCTCTTTTGTTATTTTTTTTATTTTTTTGTATACAAGTTTAGTTTACATATTCTAACTCGAGAGTCACAAACCACTGACAGCCCAGCAGTAATGTAGGCCTTTCAGCATTAAAGTTATTTTGATAACACAAGCCTATCATTGAATCCCATCAAGAAGATTCGGCGACCTCAGGCTGAGGTCATGGGATGTAAAACGACACTAACAAATAATATTATTCTAGGTGCTTATGATTAGAATTGAAAAGACTAGAAGAAAATAACGACCAGGAATAGTAAGGACGTCATAAACTGTGGCTATGTAAATACACAAACTGTAGGAAAGAAAACTATTCAAATTCGAGATTTGATAAATGGGAAATATTTGGACATACTAACATTATCTGAAACATGGTTACATAATTTAAGAAGGCTAAGATCACTGAAATGATGACCGCACCCTCTCGCCCCCACACAAACACCTTTCACTTTCTGAAAGAGGGTAGGTCTGGGGGGTTTTCATGCTCTTCATTCATAAAGGTTACTCAGATTACTAAACGTTAAAAAGAAATAGCATAACAAGCTTTGAATATATAAAAATAAACTTTACAAAAAGAAAAGCACAAAAAATATCCATTGTAACAGTTTACAAACCTCCATGAACAAATGCCAGTATCTTCTTTAAGAACTCAGTGAACTCATGGAGATGATTATTAGGATGAAAAATTTAGTTATTTGTGGAGACTTCAATCTTTGGATGGAGGATGTATCAAATCTTGATGCTTTAGCATTTAGTGAGTTATTGGAATCATATCAATGTTAAAGGTGCAACTTCTTTCATTGTGCATACCTTGGACCTAGTTTTGAGTGATGGGACGAATAATATTGTATTTAACCTAGATATAGAAGAGAAAGGCACTATCTCCCCAGTACACAAAACTTATTACATTTAGACGACCTATACAGAAACATGCAGTCGTGAAAAAAAAATGAACTTTAGACAAATCAATATTCTCTCCTGTATTTTTTGAGGAAGTCACAAAGAAAACAAATGATGATATCAACATTCCCTGCGATCCTGATAATCAACGCTTGTTGTGAGCTATGTATGTTGACTGCCTTAGGAGCACTTGTAATAGAGAGAGTAAAGGTGAATATGAAGCCATGTGTATCCTAATGGAGAAGACTATAAATGTTAAAGACCAATCTCCTTGGTTTGATGGAGAGACCTTAGAAAAAAAAAGAGGAAAAAAAAGACCTAAGAAAGATAGTGGAATCGGTTAAAAACTGAAAGTATATGGGTAAAATACAAAATTGCAATAAACCAATACAACTACCTACTAAGAAGGAAAAAGAATAGATACTATAAGAGAAAGATCCACGTAGAAGAAAGAGACATAAGTAAGTTATACCATCTCCTAAATGGTAGAATGATAAAAGTGAATGGAAAAAGGCTACCAGAGGGGTACCATAACAAGGAACTAGACAATAACTATTAATGCTACACCAGATAAAGAGATAAAATTAACGATATTTAGCAACATAACACAAGATGATATCACCAGGATTATCAAGAGACTGAAGAAAACCAACTGTGTAATTGACCCAAAGCTAATATTGGAAGTAACTGGAGGATGTAAAGTTTCTAGTCTAGCCGAAATAATTATGAGAATAGCAAATGCAAGCATCGATGAGTGTAAGTTCCCCAAATCTGAAAAACAGGCTCTAGTCACACGGGTTCTGATAAGTGCCCAGGAATATCTGGAATTAAACTCGTATAGACCCCATTTGAATCTATCCTTTGTTTCAAAAGTGCTAGAATACATAATTCTTGAACAACGTCAGTCACTTAGAACAAATAGAAGCTTTGCCAGACGACCAGTCTGGTTACAGAAAATTATTCTCTACGGAGACAGCCATCTGTTCTGTTGTAAGTGATATGCTGTAAATGATGGAAGAGAATAAATGTGGAATTTAAATATTACTTGATCTTAGTGCTGCTTTTGATACAGTTGTACATGAACTGCTACTAAGGGATCTACGGTCCATCGAGGTTGAAGATTAAGCTTTTCAATACCTGAAAGACTACTTGATTGGCAGAAATTACTGCGTGCAAATTTGAAACTCTTATTCATCTTAGGAACCTTTGAACAGAGGGGTACCTCTGGGGAGTGTACTTGGCCTAATCTTATTCTATACCATTAGTCTATCGAAAATACTATAATGGCATGGTGTGAAGATCAAACTATTTGCGGATGACACACAATTTTACTTCTCAATAAATTATATAAACAACACTACTAAAATTCTAAACAGAATCATTGATAGTGTTGTAGAATGGATGATAATCACACAACTAAACTTAAATGACAACAAAACTGAGTTTGTGGTGGTGGGAAAGAAAAACAACGAAAGAGACTTACGTGATATTCAAATAAATATAAATAGCGACTCAGTCCCGATACCTTGTATATTTTTCGACCTGGGCATATCTCTCGACTGTAACTTGTCTCTCAATGCCCAAATTAACAATGTAGTAAAAACTGCTGATTATCATCTCAGAAACATAGCTCTCATAAAAATGTACCTGGATGAATATTTTGTAAAGAAACTTGTGATAAACTGTTATTACTAGGATTGACTACTGCAACGCCATCTATTACAATTTACCAAAAGTACAACTCAAGAGATTACAAAACATAATAAACAGAGGAGTAAAATTGATAAAAGGTGTCCCACCTAGAGAAAGGATCACTCCTATACTAATTGATTTACACTGGATGCTAATTAAAGCGAGAATTGAATTTATAACATGTACAGTAACCCACCAAACTATCAAAACTGGTAGTCCAAAATATCTGAGAATTGCTACATATTGTGTAGCCAACAAATCGTACTGACACGAGAATAGTCAATATTAGTTTCAAACTATTGGAACCTAGATATATGTCTACTGTAGGCTCCAGAGCCTTTAAATATGTGGCACCAAGACTATAAAAAAATATCCCATGAGACATCTGAATGATTGAAGATATTAGGGCTTTTAGGAGGAAACTGAAGATTTTCTTATTCTGCGAAATACTGAACAATTTGAATAAACAGGATAAAATGATTGTGGAGGTCCTGAAAAGAGTAAGGTTCCCCTACTGTATGGAACCGTAAAACAGCTGTCAAAGTAAGTAAAGTAAGTCGACGTGAATTTAATTGAAGGAAGGTGCCCTCTCCTGTATCTGTGTGCTAATGTTCTTTTGAAGCTTGGCATGAAGCACGGACCCCATCGTTAGTAATGCCATGCCAAATGAATTTCGTCTTCAATAGCTGTGCAGTATATCGCCGATATGGATGTGAAGGACCGTGGATGAATTCAAACACCTGTCGGCACATTAGTGATGGTATCCACAGTCACAGCCTACCAGTACTGACATCACAAAGGAGGGTGGTATTAGAGTTGTTGTGGGTGACGTCTTCCCAAAGGAGGGGTGTGCAGGATGTCCTACATGCTTGGTATTCTGTATTTCATAGTTGGGCTTCTGCCTAGGCGTTTTAATCCAGTCCAAAGTGACCAATGTGTTTCTTGACATGGTATCGGCAGCAATATTAATTTTCGCAGAGGTTTTGAAGGGTGCAGTTTTATTCAGTCAAAGCAGAGAGATGTTGGCGTTGACAGTCAGACCAAGCAGAGGAATGTTGAGTGAAGGCGTTTACCAGAGGCATGTGTTTTGTGCGAATGACGACGGGCATACCTTCCAAGAAGGAGCAAATCTGACGGACAGCAAAATGAACAGCACGCAATTCTCGGGCAAAATAGAGTAGGCAGATTCCGCATTGGACAGTTTACTACTGATGAAGGCTAATTGGCTTGGCGAGATGTTAACAACCTGCTCAAGTAATGCACTAATAGTGATATTAATGGCATCTGTGGAGAGAAGGATAGGGGCATGTTTCACAGGAAAAGTGAGAGCTGCAGTAGTTGATAGGAAATCCTTTGCGTTGTAGAAGGTCGCTTCTTGAATGGGATCCCACTCGGTTTTTTTGGCTTGCCTTTGAGGGACGTTTAGATGGGGCCAAGAATGGTGGCAATGGTTGCCAGAAACCAGTGATAGTAGTTTATCATGCCCAAGAATTCTTGCAGTGATTTCACTGTCGAGGGCGTGGGGAAGTTCAGAAAAGCTGCTACCCCCTCATGGAGGGGACGGGCACCATCAGGAGTGATGTGGTGCCCAACACCGATACTTGTTTGTGGTCAAAGGTACACATATTGTTACGGATAAAAGCTCGGTCTGTTGCAGGTAGTCCAGAGCAATGCGTAGGTGACAGTGGTGTTCCTCTTTAGAAACAGGGAACACAAATGTCATCTACTTAACATAAACAGAAGGGGAGGTCGCCTAAAACACCATCCAT
>NC_090748.1:58134042-58154042 GCF_036898095.1 Palaemon carinicauda | reverse complement strand
TTATGGGGTACTTTGCTAAATTTTGTAATCAAGGGACACAAGAACCCGCCAACAACAGCGCCTATAGTGAATGTGTGTGTGACATCATGCACTGTTGCTTGTCTACTTGCGGATAATTTGCAGGTAGGCTTATGTCTGGCAATGGGGAAACTGCCCATGGTGAAAATAATGATTAAGCATGAGTTGTTATTTGAATGTCATTGTTGAGGCTGTTCCAGACACTGGAGCAGAAGTGTGTATAGGAGAGGTAGATGTGTTATCAAAATTGGGTTTGAAGGTACCTAACTTCTCTCAGTGCAATTTAATTGTAAATCATGCATGGGAGAAGTCATTAAAATTATACAGGACTGTTGATATGCTAATAGAATTGGGGGATATATCAGTAGGCATTAGTGTTATTGTTGTGCAAGGTGCTACTGGTTTTTATATGTCTTTGGGAGTGTGTGAATCACTAGGTCTAGTGCATGCAAAGTTTCCCCATCATACCGTTGCTACCATGCATGACGTCACTCAGAAACCCTCTGTGTAGACTAACCCCCGCCAGATGCCTGAAGAAAATTTTTGCACATGGGTAGGGGATGTTGGCCATGAGTGTGAGATGCCATATGCTGCCATGGAAGAAAATGTCCCTAGGCTGAGGACTGGCTGCTGCAATATTTTGCGAAGACTACTTTTAACGTTTCAAGAAACCCTTTACCGATGATGAAAGGAGCCTCTCACCACATTCTCCTGAGGGAAGGTGCCACCCTCTATGCATGTCATATACCCATACCAGTTCCTAAGCAGTGGGAGGCCGATGTTAAAGCTCAGCTCGATGAAGATGTCAAATTAGGGGTAATTACTAAGGTCCCTGCAGGTACAGCTACGGACTGGAAAAATGGTAAACCACGATTGACCCTGGACTATCAAGAGCTTAGTAAGAATTGCAAACAAGAAACACATGTGCTCCATTTGACATGGTCACGGGTGTGTCACCCGTACATATAAAACTGTAGTTGATGCCTATGCCGTATTCCACCAGGTGCCGTTAAATAAGGAAAGCTGACAGTTGACAACGTTTATTACACCATAGGAGAGATACCAGTTTTGTCGAACACCTATGGGTCATTGCTCGGCCCCTGATGCATACACGAAAAGGTTCAATGACGTCATTATTGATGTACATTGAAAGTACAAGTGCATAGATGATGTATGGTGTCGAGGGAGCCTTTTGGCATACTTTTGATTTTTTGCAATTATTTGGAGAGAATGGGATTACGCTAAAGATGGATAAATTCCGATTTTGACAAAGACAGAGTTTGTGGGGTACAAACTGGATTGGGATAATTATAGACCTTCAAATGAGCGTATGAGTGCCATTAGGTTCTTCCCCATGCCTGCCAGCCCAACGATCATGGATATAAGACCTTGGGTTGGGCTTGTGAACAAAATTGCATCTTTCATTGCTGTAGCACCAGTAATGGAACCCTTCTGGGACCTTCTAAAAAAATCCCCTCATCGGAAAGTTTATTGAGACACGCGTCCAAAATAATTTTGTTGCAGCCCGGGACAGTATTTTTAAGATGTTGGGCAACGGACTGACATATAATGATAAGATAAGGCTCACTGCTGTTGTTACTGATTGGTGCAGAGAAGGAACGGGGTTTGTTATATTGCAACAATATTGCAATTGCGAGGATCTCAATGCCCCTTTCTGTTGTAAGGGTTAGTAGAAACTGAATTATGTGGCAGCAGGCACCTGACAAAGGTGGAGGCCGGCTATGCCATCATTGAGGGGGAAGAGGTTGTAGTAGTATGATGCCTTAGGAAATCGAGGTTATTCTTAATGGGATGCCCAAATTTCATTTTAATCACAAACCATAGACCTCTGGTAAAACCTTTTAGGGATAGGAGCCTGAAAGACATTTCAAACTAGAGACTACTAAGGTTGAAGGAAAAAACTATGCAATTTAGTTTTACCATAAAATTTATACTAGGAAAAAAGAATTCGGCAGCCTCTACATTATCAAGATACCCAGTGATTCGCAGTGAAACTACCATCAAAGATTAAGAAGAGGAAGAACTTATGAACGAATTTTGTATTGCCTCCATGACATCATCACTGGGGGATGACATCATTACTATGGACTGGGCCACCATACGAGGGGAAGGGGCAGACAAGGATCCTGATTATTTACTATTGCAGCCATCAAGTCTCAAGTGGACCCTTGCCTAAAACATTTTTTCAATGTACGTCTGGTATAGATAAGTCTCCCGCACAGCTGGCAAAGGGTCGCCAAATTCGAGATTTGGTGCCAATGTTTAAAAGTCATCATTTCGTCACCGAGCATTGGTCAGAAACGTTGTCCGCAAGAGAGAAGGAAAGAACCGTTGTTGAGCAACAAATGTCATCTAAGTATAATGAAAAAGCCAAGGATCTTTCCCCCCTAAAAATAGATGAGGGAGTAGCTATCCAAGATGTGACCACACGAGCTTGGAATAGAAGCGGGGTAGTTATTGCAAAGAATAGATACCGCCAATATTGCATAGGGTTGAATGGGAGAGGGAGAATTTCAACAAGAAATTGTAAGCATTTGAGATCCATACCATCCATACCGCTTGTGGGAGAACCTACTCCCACTACCTCTGCGGAGGCTCACCCAGTACCCACCCAGGAGAGAAGTAGTACTAGAGTACGTTGGCCTCCATAATGGCACAATAATTATATCACAGGAGTGATTTGTTTTAGTTGTATTCAATATGTATCCCTTAAACATGTCCATTTTTGTACATATATCTTAATCCCAATTATCTGGGTTTAATAAGTGTTCCTCTTCTCATGTTTACCTTGACGTATGTTTCAGCACTGTGTATGATAGACTATCTTTACTATAGCTGAATTCTTTTTGCTTTGTATGTTATTACTTTGCCAGATTTGTTAAGTTTTGCAACTAAAAGGAGAAATTAATGCTCATGTTTTAAATATACTATGTTTACCTTATATATGTAGCTCTAATCTTAAAGGGGAGGTGTAGGAATGTTCCACCTAATGTACGATATGTTTTCCCGGTTATGTATATCTCTTTGCATGGAGTTCGGGCAAGGACAGTACTCACTCATCCCTTGATCTGTACTCATCTTTTGAACATTAAAGGAACCAACTATTGTCGAGTATGTCTTAACCTGCCTATATCAAGAATTGGAAGAGGATATTGAGTACGAAGATTAGTTTCGGGAGAATGTTAGAACTCCTAGGATAAAGGCTACTCAAAAGGTTAGTTGACATGGCTAAAGATGAAAGTCCCCATAGGCCTAGTGGAAGCGGTTCTTCTTCTGGTGAATCTTCGTGCAACGTTAATGTGAGGCTGCCAAAACTAGTTACCTAAATTCGGTGGTGTTTTAACTGCGTGACAATTATTCTTGAATAGGTTTGTTGTATTAGTAAATGAGTGATATTCCTACTATAGGTTAATTCTGTTATTTGCAATCACTGTTAAGAGGAGTAAGGGCAGTGATTTAGGGACTATCCCAGATGACTGTTAATTACCCTATTGTTTGTAACATGTTAACCAGAACGTATAGTTTTTGTGCATATTCCGGCTCTATTAGGTGTTGCATTGTCTGTTAAGGTTTCTGCTGGTAGCTCTAAGTATATATCCTCCTTGTGGAAATTGCAAGTTGAATTTCTAACCCATGTACATAGCTTAGAAGCTTTATGAGTAGATGGTAAACAGTATTTATGGCACCTGTTAGTTTGTCTTGGCTACCCAGCGACATCCGTTTGGAATGGTCTAGGGAAAGTTTGTGGCATGAAAGGAATCTTTCCTGGTTATTGAAATTTTTATAGAGGGAAAAAGAGCGTCGAGAGCGGTCAGGCACCTTTAAATATATTCATGCAAGAAAGTCAGTTGATGTTGAATCAGAAAGGGGAGGTAAATTTCAAGATAAATTTCATAGTTCAGCATCAGCCCTTCAAACTTCTTTCGAAGTAGGTGTAGGCCTATATATGCATAGGCCTCAGTGTATGTTCTGTAATAAAGGTCACAAAAGGGAGAACTGTAATGCTATTTTTAAGCGCTCTCTGGCTGACCAGGAAGAGGCTATTAGGTCTGCTAAGTTTTGTTTTAGATATTTGGGAAAGGGTCACTTTTCAAGGGGGTGCTCAACAAAATGTGTGACATCTAAAGGCGTTAAATCTGATGTAGTTGAGAGTAGTAAGCATGAGTGGTTCTTCTGTTACTATTCCTACCGAAAAGGTCACTCATTGTGGTGTAACTCATTGTGAATCTAACCCAGATAATAATATCTTGTTTAAAACATGTAGTGCATTGCAGATGGCAAAGGTCAAGGTTTGGGGTTAGAAGGACATCTGCCAAGCTAGTGAACTCTTTGATACGAGGTCAGACAGATCTTATGTTCCTGGTAAACTTGTGAAGAGAGTCCAACCTAGATGGGTTATTAATGAATGTATATCATATTCATCATTTGGAGGTGGTAAGGTTTCTAAAGATAATCAATCTGTAATGTATATGATTTAAATTGATTGATATTAAAGGGGAGAGTCATTCCTTATTTGCATCTGAAATACCCGATATGTCTGCCTTTGTTCCGCCATAGTGTCCCTACTGTAAATGTCAAGTATTTATCTTCTCTATAGTTGGCAGACGATTTTATGAATAGCCGTTATGTCAATATTGACATTTTAGTAGGCTTAGATGCTTATTGGAAGTGCATGTTACCTAATAAATTTGTACAATATGAAAACATACTTGCCCAAGAATCTTTACTTGGATGGATTTTATCTGGTTCTTGTAATGAATCACTTGATAAGGAAAATGTAAAATCTCAACTGTTGTGTATCAATGATGTCTCTGAATCTGCTTTTGATAACTTTTGGAATTTAGAATTTGTTGGTATTTGTACTGAAGAGGCTGTTTCTAATGATAGCGCATTACGTTTTGTAATGAGTAAATTTTCTGAAACTATAAAATTTAATGATGATAGGTATGAGTTAGCTTTACCTTGGAAAGGTGATGTTGCTAAACAAAGGTTGTAAAACAATGAAAAACTGGCCAGGAAAAGGTTGAATAATTTGAACATAAAACTTGATAAAATCCCTGATCTAAGGAGGAGATACGATAAGGTTTTTAAAGTGTATGAGAGATTGGATTATTGAGGAAGCTCCTGCCTCTGAAGTGGTTACATCTTATCCTGTATATTATTTACCTCACCGACCTGTTGTGCATGAAGGCAACATTTCTACCAAGGTTAGGCCTGTGTTTGATGCTTCCATAGTGGGTTATAATGGTATTTCTCTAAATGACTGTCTTGAATGTGGACCTTCTCTGAATCCTGATCTTGTTGGAGTATTGCTAAGATTTAGAAGATGGAAGATAGCCTTGACGGCTGATATTACTAAGGCTTTCCTGCAGATCAAGATTTGGTGAGAGGACCAAGATGTACATAGATTCTTATGGAAATGGGATGATACTGTATGTATTATGATATTTGTTTGTGTTCCCTTTGGTAATAAGAGTAGCCCATTTTTATTAAATGCTACCATTAAACATCATTTAAACTATCCTTATTCGAAGCTGTGAATTAATTGCATAATAACTTGTATATTGATGATTGGTTGTCAGGTGCTGACAGTGATGCTGAAGCATGTAACAAGTTCAACGAAGCAAGCAAAATTATGGCTGAGGCTGGTATGTCATTGTCTAAGTGGAATTCAAATAGTAAAGGTTTAAGGGAGAAATTCCATGAAAATATTAAAGTTATGTGGGAGAGATGAATATGTAAATATTCTTGGTACGCAATGGGTTTCTGAAAAAGACTGATTTACCTTTAATGAATATAATATTAAGTATCAGTTTGAAGTGATATCTACTGAGAAAAATGTTCTAATTGTCATAACCAGACGCATTGACCCTCTTTGGCTTAATCAGTCCATTTCTTATGCCTGCTAAAATTCTTTTTTAGGATATTTAGAGACTTGGGCTTAACTGGGATGAAGTATTGCCTAAAGAGTTGAATTTGAAATTTCAAAATTGGTTGAAGGGTTTTAAGGATATATACCCTATGAAGATTCAGCGAATTTATTTTCCTAGCCTACAATGGAAGAGCATAAAGGTATTAGAGCTTCTTTCTTTTGGTGATGCATCTGAAAGAGGCTTTGGGGCCTGTGTATATATAAGAAATCCATTTTGAGATGATCTTTTTCAGGTTTCTTTTGTATTGAGTAGAGGTAAAGTAGCCCTTATCAAGAAAGTTTCATTGCCTTGTGTAGAGTTGTTAGATGCATTACTTTGTGCACGTTTATTAGTATTTGTCAGGTCTGCGCTATGCCTTACGGAAGATGTGTCCTATTATTGTTGGACAGATTAGACTGTTACTTTGTCATGGATAAGGGAGACCCTAGTAGATGGAAGACTTTCGTAACAAATAGGGTTTCTGATATTCAGACATTAACCTCGTCTAATTGTTAGCATTATTGTCAAAGTAAGGAAAATCCTGCTGATCTCATCTATGAGGGATATCTGCAGAGAGACTTGTAATGAGACTGCAGTTGCTTGCTTAGCAGTAGAAACCTTTCCCCAAGGTTCTTAATTTTCCAGATGGAGTAGATTTCTTAAAGCTCTCAATATTGTGGCTTGGACTTTGAGATTCATTAAGAATTATTGTAAACCTCAGTCTACCAAATATTTTGGTCCATTGACTTATGATGACTTAACTATGGCTAAGACTAAATTGTTTCAATATGTGCAAAGGGAAGCATATCCTCACGAGATCCTAGCTTTAACTTAAGGTAAACAGCCTAAGAAAGGAAGCCCTCTGAATAAGTTAGACCCCTTTTTGGTAGTGGAGGTGTTTTGAGAATTAGGAGTCGTTTAGAATACTCTGATCTGTCCTATGAAAGCAAGCATCCCATTATTCTTCCTCTTTGTCATATAGTGAAGGTTTTGGTTCACTTCCAGCATGTCCTTTTAAAACATGCTACTGTGTCTACTCCTATATCTACTTTGAGAAATAGTTGTTGGAAGTTAGGAGGTTAGCTAAGGCTGTATGTAAAGAATGTGTGCTGCAGGCAGGATTCAAATGCCTGGAGTCAGCCTGTAGCTCCTCTTCCTGAACTAAGAGTCAAATCTGCTCCTCCATTTACTGTAACTGGTTTAGATTATGAGGGCCCCTTTGTTTTGTGCCAACATGCCCTCCAAGAAGTTGTATATTTTACTCTTTACGTGTGCTGTTGTACGTTCTGTACTGTTAGAGCTTACTGATTCTCTATCTCTGGTGGATTGTCTTCTTGCCATAAGTTCCTTCAACATTTTATTCTGATAAGGCAAAAACGTTAGTTAGTGCTTCACATGTCTTGCAGCAACATTATGGCCAACTACTTCCTCAGTGGAAATTTATTGTGGCCCGTGCTCCTTGGTGGGGAGGCTGGTGGGAGCATTTGATAAGGTCTGTAAAGTCATCTTTGAAGAAAACTCTAGGTACAAAATGCCTATCTAGATGTAAATTAGAAACTACATTGCATGAAGTCGAAACATGTATTAATTCTAGACCTTTAACCTTTGTAGGTGAAGAACCTGACATTTCTAATCCTTTGACTCCTTTCAAATTTTCCTATTGGTCGTACTACGGATTTCAACCTGATAATGTTGAAAATATTTCTTGTGTATCTTCCAGAGATTTGTGTATGCAAGAATCCATCCGCCAAAGGCAGCTAGATAGAGTTTTGGAAAAATGGAGTTCAGAGTATATAAGAAATTTGCCTTGTAACATTAAAGGTTATGTCTAAATGTAATTTAGTGATGATAATTGATAACGTTCCTAGGTAACTATGGCCACTTGGAGTTATTGTAAAAGTGTGTTCTAGTAAAGATGGTCTCATAAGAAGTATTTGCTAAAACTTCTAAGATTGATATCAACAGACCTATACAAAAAATATGCGATCTTGAGATTTCAACAGTATTTGATTATGATGTTCTTTTCAGTGATACTCATGATGATTCTATGTCTGCATGTTTCTGTGAATTATAGTGAGGATACTGATATAGGTGAATTTAGTAGTGCACAACCTGTTGTGGAACCTGTATTGTCATATACAAGTAGAGTCGTGCTGTAAAGGCACCAGTGATATTAAATTTCTAATACTGTACCTTACATACATTTAATCTTTATGTACACAAGAGTCTTGGTAAATACTTTTATGGTGGGGAGGATGTTGGATATGAATAAACCTCTTTTTTTATTCATTTTATTTTATGAGATATTTCTCTATAATTTCTCTTTATTGCATTATTTATTTTGGATACATAATGTGATTGGTTAGGGTTTTGTAATTGATACCTATTTTCCAAGAGCTATCTGTAATTTATGTACTTGACTTAACGGGAGAATATAGCGGAGTTGGACTGAAAGGCAAGTTTTGTTTTGATCCCTGCAGTTTCCTTTCCTTGTAAAGTCTTCTGTCTTTGTTCGCTCCCATTATTGCTGTCTGTGTGGAGCACTTAGCCCCTGTCATTCATCTTTTCACTGTTACATTCAAGCATTCCAAAATAGTATTCTCCTATAGTGAAACAATTTATATTTTCATATCGTTTAATTATATATTTGATTAAATTTTTAATTTAATTCTTTTTATTTCTTGTCATGAAAGTTTAATTCTACTTATTCAGGTAGTTAATCAGCTTTTCTTATTTATTCATTATGAGTTAGAGTAAAATGTATTAAATTGATAATAATAATAATAATAATAATAATAATAATAATAATAATAATAATAATAATAATAATAATCATAGGTGGAGTTGAATACTATTGCTACATCAGCAGAATTCAATTTCTTGTCCAATTTCTCAATTCTACGGACAATTCTCTTTTCAGGGTTGCTACATTCAGCTAGCAAGTTGGCGAAGTTCATCAGGTGGGTGAAGAATACGATTCAGGTTAAGGCTGGATGTAATTAATACAAGTACAAGTAATACTCGAAAATTACAACAGGTAAAGTCAGGAGTGGATTGCGACGCGTTTCGGAACTGCTTGCTCCGTCTTCATGTGAGAAGTGAGGCTCAGGCTGGATCTGGGTCCTTATATATCCCGGTTCTGGTTCGTAGAAAGGGGCCTCGAATTTTGATTGGCCGAGCGGAGGTTATAGGCCCGGGTGGCTGATGTACGACGAGCTCGGCTCAGCTTCCCAGGCTGAGAGGTAGGAAGGAATCCTGAATCCTGATTGATCAAGACGCGTGCCGAGCCAGCCAAAAAGTCAGGCAAGCTCCTCTCTCGCTCAGTGGACTGGGCTGAGAGAGGTATCCAAGCTCCCTGATTGGCTGAGGGGCGCGCCGAGACGGGCTCAAAGTCAGGCAGCCTATTCCCTCGCTCAGCAGACTGGAATTCCGGACCATGCTCGCTGCCAAAATCAGCATTCGGCCAGACGATTTCTCCATTTGTGGGGATGTCAGGATCGGGGTTGTCATCGTTCTGGGGGTCTTGTTCTTGGTTCCTAGCGTAACAGGATGGCAGGAGAAACATCTCTTGAGTCGTATTCAACGCTGGTTTCTCGTTCTGGATTAACAGGGCTTCCAATATTCGTAAGCGCCTGCTGTCCGTAGGCGCTGCCGATAATTTTGGTATTGGCGACGTTGTCCGCCCGGCTAATTTGGGTGTTAGGTCGCTGTAGGGCATGATTTCTTATAGCACCTTGCTGGACGTGACACGAAATTCTCTTCGAAAGTTTCATTGTAGTCATACCGATGTATTTGCCGGGGCATCCTCGGACTGGGCATTGATAAGAGTAGACTACATTTGTCTTCTTCAGAGGGTCATTATCAGGGGGCGCTGGGTTGTTCCTCATGATCAAGCTGCGGGTTTTTTCAGTCTGATAATAGATGATGAGTTTCACTTTCGTGGTCTCGTCAGTAGGTGACACGTTATTGGTGATGATGTCTTTAATGACCTTCTCATCCCGCTGATATTCTGCGTGCATGAAGCCTTTGTAGAAAAGATTAATGTCTCTAGATCCGTTGATGGAGGTGTCGGACCTATCTCTAGTGCTGTCGGACCCCTGACTGGCGCTGTCGGACCCTTCCACCGCAGAGGACCCATACCACTTATCAATAGCTGTCCTCACTTCACGCTGGACTTGCTTGTTGCTATAGCCGTTATTGATTAGGACCTGTGCGGCCCTTTCCAGCTCCTTGTGGGTGTCTGTCCATGACGAGCAGTGAGACAAGACCCTGCTTACAAAGGCCTTCATGGTCGAGGCCCTGTAGCAGGGCATTCACTCTCGCCATTTAAACACATGGTGAGATTTGTGGGCTTGGTGTAGACAGTGGTGTGGAATCCCTCGTTGGTGGAAGAAATCAGGACGTCCAGGAACGGGAGGCTGTTGTCGACGCTGGTCTCAAGGGTGAAGTGAAGGACGCTGTTGTCCTCCAAGGTCCTCCTTAGGTTCTCAATGGCTTCGGTGGAAGAAGCTTTGACGAAAGTATCGTCAATATAACGGAAGTAAGCGAGGGGGCACTCGACTTGGGAGAATACCCTCTCCTCTACTACTCCCATGTAGAAGTTAGTAAAGAGTACGCCCAAGGGCGAGCCCATCGCCACGCCATCCTTTTGTAGGTACATGTGCCCACGATGAGTAGTAAAGGGGGCCCTCTTAGTGCAGATGGCAAGGAGAGTCCGAAGGGCTTGCTCTGGGATATTCAATTCTGGTGTCGACTCGTCCCTGTAGACTCTATCAGCGATAAGGTCGATGGTTTCGTCAACAGGGACATTGGTGAACAAAGACTCGACGTCCATCGATGCTATGACCCCCTCGCCGCGGACGTCCTTGATCCTCTCAAGGAATTCGGCAGAGGAGGCCACACAGTGGCGGTCGGGGACATATGGCGTCAGAATCGCGTTCAGTCTCTTGGCCAGCTGGTATGTGGGCGTAGGGCATTGGCTGATGATTGGTCGAAGTGGGTTGCCTTGTTTGTGGGTTTTAACATTATCGTAGAGGTAACCAGGTCCATAATCCCCCGGAGTCATGGGCAGGTGTACGGTGTTAGTTGCAGCGTTAATGGCCTCGATAGTGCGATTTGCCTCCCTCTTGACGTCTTCAACAGGGTTGTTCGTGAGGCTCTCGAATTTAGTCAGGTCGGCGAGGATGGCGTCCAATTTCTCGTGGTACTCATGGGTGTTGATGAGCACAAAGGCAGCTGTCTTGTCGGCCCGACGGACGGTAACATCAGCAACTTGTTTGAGCTCTTTAGCAGCAGCTCTCATCTCCTTAGAAACGATGCCGCTGCTGTATCTGCTCCTATCAGTAAGGGCCTCGGCGAGCAGAAGTGGCTGAAGGGCGTCAGTCGTCCGGAGGGCACCACGTTCTTGGAGGTTGAGGATGGAATCTAAGAGTAATTCCATCTCCAGGCGGTTGCCGGTAGATCTCGGTCGGGTGATGAAGTGGCAGTTGAGGCCCATCTTAATGATCTGCTCCTGTGCTGGCGTAGGGACATAGCTGGAGATGTTAATGTATTCCTGGCGGACCTCTGGGATCCGCAGCTTTCCGCCATTAACAGTGACCAGCTTCCTCAAGATGGTCCTTATCCTCTTCTTTAAGTCCCTCTCCTTAAGGACTTGTAGGGCATGGATGATGTTGTTGGGGTAGCTCAGGCCACCTCCAAGGTCCTCTTCATGGTTGGGGTTGTCGATATCGGGGCGTCGATCGTCATGGGTGTCGTCATCAGGGGCGTCCTCATCCTCAGGGTCGCTGTCAACCTCGAGGGGAACGTCAGTAGCGAGCTGGGCTTCTCCTCCATCCCTCAAGCTGGCCCATTCATCGTCAAGGCGGACCCGAAGGGCATAGAGCTCGTCTTTCAGGGCCTTCTTTTGCTGGAGTTGGCGTTGGAGAAGGTTTCTTCGGTATGAATGGGTCCCGGGATCGTTCAAGGCCGACGGGTCTTGTTAAGAGTGATAGTAGGGACTATCTAATTAAATTCAATTTATTCCTTTCCACTATCAAGTATAACAAAACACAAAAATTTCTATCTTACAAAAATTAAAATCAAAACTAACACAAGGGGTCACAAATCTTTTCACTGAAAATGCAAAGATGAACGAGCATTTGTATAGCCATGCAACAAGATTCAGCGTTGCACAAGTTGACATATAAATATGGGGGGAATGGGAAATGATAACGAGAGATGTGTAAAGAATACAAGTATAATGGTGCACTCTCTCTCTCTCTCTCTCTCTCTCTCTCTCTCTCTCTCTCTCTCTCTCTCAAAGATCATTGGCTGAATTCTGCCTGAGATCATTGTTACGCAGTATATATTTCAAACGAACCAACATGCAATATACCTGCATACAGGCCAAACCAGTAAGAATTTCGGTAGACCTAAAAATCAGGGAACACCGATCAATTAAAAAAATCCTGAGATTTTAATGAAGAGCAACTTCTTAGGAAAATATTGCTAGGTATTAACACAGCATTTCCAGTTGCATGATAAAAACTATATTTCCCATTTTTCTTTTATGAATAATTGAAATCACTTCAAGAATAATATATGCTGACATATTACTACTTGAATTGCTAGATATTCTTCTAGCACTACAGAGTAAAGGCATATGAATAGCTACCACAATAATGATTATTAGTTCTTATCATTAATGACGAATAGATTATCACAACCAATTTTAATTGCTCAAAATAAGCTCTAATATGAGAATAATAGTAATGAATATTTCCTGTGCTATTTTGTGGTTTATGCTAATCTTTATTATGAACAAGAAATCTTAACAGTGCAAAAAATAAATAAAGTAGAGAAGAATTACTATGGAAAAGTAATAAAACTAATACTAAAATAAGTTATATAACAATATTCAAAGATCAGCTAATAGGAAAATCTGTAAAATAGCTTATATCATTTAGCTGAACAAAAACTTTTGATTCAAAATATCATTGTACAATATCATCACATCCCTTAACAAATTTATAAAACACTGCGTAGCATTGGAGTTTACGAAATAAAGAGAAATACTGTTATAATCAAATGTATATTTATTGCCGTGTGGGAGATGGCATAGTCTGGAAAGATTTGAATGCAATGGATGGTTAGACCTAGGAAAATTCAGACACCATGCATAATGGGCTAGTTAAAAAGTGGTGCTAGTGGTCAATATCTCAATCGGGAATAAAAATTATAAGAGAAAAATATAAGACTGCAATCCTCTGCTGAGGACCTAACAGGAGAACTATCTAAAACAAGGCAACGAGACAAGTTCTCAATATTTAGAAAGATTTTGTCAATATACCCATTTTTGTGTAAATGAAGATGAGATAGAACGTTTATGTTTCTAAAACTGAATCCGTTATCAAATAGGAGCACCATATTGTTAAAGAAAATATTGAAAATTAAGATTTGAGAGGAAAGACTACAATGTCCAAGACCTATTTATAATAATACTTTGAGTTTTCTTAGTGTTCAAGTTCATCTAATATGATTTACACCAAGCAACAATATCAGCAATGTATCTGTTAAGAGATCCAGTAACTACGGATCTGGACTCAGGGAATGGGATCAATAGAGAATGGGTAACATCAACTAACCAGGCAACAAGTTTTTTTTCAAGACCAAACCACATATCATTCATAAATGTTACAAAAATTAAGGCCCGAGATTAGGAAATATTCCATTTCTGTAGGAAGTAGGGTACTGAACGAGCTGGCTGTTAGGTAATAACTGAGAGGCGAGAAGAATGCAACTAAGTTTATTCAACAAGATAACGAACTTATGAAAAGAAAGTTGAGAACAAGAATGACATTAAATTCGAACAGTACAAGACTTGTGATAGCAGGTTAGAACGATTTATATTATCAGTGCAAGGGGAGAGCAAGAGAGAAAAAGAGCAATACCATTACAATTTACGAGCATATATGCAACATATGTGGTACATGGCACCCTGTATGGAAAAGGCATATATATGAAATGAGAAGCATGCTCTTTAGAACAGCAGCACAGTAGTCGGGTTACCTTGCAGGAGATACACAGGTCTTAGGCGATTAATGGAGACCCAGTCTTCTTTGCTACAAATGTTAATAAGGAAGGCCTTCAGTGTGCAACACATCATGAGGGAAGGCACCGTGTAAGGCGTGTTAGCAGTGGCTTGCCAGTGTTAATGCACAGATTAACCTGCGTTCCCCCATGCAAATTTGTTGGTATGTGTTGCTTCGCTGAGGGCTTGAAAGCATGGCGGCATGGAGTAAATTTTCCGTCAACATGATGAGGGAGATTGTCAGAGGAGATTGCAGAGGGAAAAAATTCGGCAGGGACAACCAACGGGTCACCATACACTATTTCATCTGGCAAGACATCCAAGGCGTCTTTAGGAGGGGTCCTTAGTCCCAGGAGAAACCAGGGAAGCTGAATAAACTGATTGTATTCATTGCATTGGAACATCAAAACTGCCTTTAGGGTGGTATGGAAACTCTCTACCATTCTGTTGGCTGCAGGGTTGTTATCAGTTGTCTTATATAGGGTGATACCCAGGTTACTCAATAATGATATCCACAATTGAGAGGTGAAAGTGGTAACCCTGTCAGAGGTAATATGCTCATGGATACAAAATCTTACTATCCCTCTTGAAAGTAAGGAAGATGTATATGAGGTGGATGCTGCAGTTTGCATAGGGTTGGTTTCAGGCCAACTAGTGGAGTGACCAATGACGGCAAACAGGTAAAGGTGTCCTTGTGATGTGGGTAACAGACCTACAACATCAATGTAAATTTGGGCAAAACGACGTGAGATTGAGGAAAAGTCCTGAATCTGTGTGCCAGTGTACTTTTCAAACTTGGCAAGAAATACAATCATAGACACCATCCTTAGTATTACCGTGCCAAATGAACTTTGTCGTTAGTAGCTGTGCAGTATATCGAGGCTATGGATGTGAGAGACCATGGATGAAATCAAACACCTGTTGGCACAGGGCACAGGTATCCACAGCCACGACCTACCAGTACTGACATCACAGAGTAGGGTAGCGTTGGAGTCCAATCACAGGTGAGTGGCAGCCGATGTGTTTCTTGACAGGGCATTGTCAACAGGATTCATTTTCTCAGGGAAGTGTTCCAGGGTGCAGTTGTATTTGTCCACAGCACAGAGGTGTCAGCGGTGACGGGCAGACCAGACGTCTGACTGTCAAGTGAAGGTGTGCACCAATGGCATGAGGATTTATGCAAATGAAAAATTGAGTACCCTATATGAAGTGGGGAAAGTGACAGACAGCCAAATGCACTGCTATTAATTCACGGTCAGAGGTAGAGTACCCAGATTCGGCCTTGCAGTTTTTCGCTGTAAAAGACCAATGGGCTCGGCAATCCGTGGAGCACCTGCTCAAGTAGTGCACCAATAGCAACATCCCTGGCATTGGTTGAGAGAAGGACAGGGTATGTGGCACGGGACAGGTTAGATCAGCAGCAGTTGAAAGGGTATTCTTTGCATTGCAGAAGGCCACTGCCTGAAGGTAACCCCACTTCTGGTCTTTTGGCTTGCCCTTAAGGGAGGCATGGATGAAGGCAGGAGCACCGGCAATGACTGTTAAGAACTGGTAATAATAGTTTATCATGCCCAAGAATTCTTGTAGTGCTTTGACAATTGAAGATGATGGAAAGTTCTGAGAAGCTGATACCTTATAAGGGAGATGGTGGATGCCTTCAGATGTGATCCGGTGCCCTAAGAACAATACTTTATTTGTGCCAAAGATACCATTGCTGTACCAGACTACAGGCGGGCGGGCAAGAATAATGTGAAAGGTGACGGACATGTTCCTCTTTGGAGAAAGAAAAGACAAGTATGTCGTCTATATAAAACACACAAAACGGGAGGTCCCCTAAGATGCCATCCATGCCGCAGCGTTACGAAGGCCATAACAGGAGTAATTGAATGTGTAACTGCCGAAGGGGTTTGTGATGGCAGTCTTCAGGATGTCTTCAGGTTTCATGGGGACCTGATAATACCCCTTCAAGCGGTCGAGAGTGGAGAACAACTTCGCGATGTTTAGGAGGGAATAGTTATCCAATTCCATTTGCATCTTTACACATCTGTAAACATCGCTCTTCGGGACGTGGTGTAGGTGTGATGACCATAGCCTTGAGGCCTTTTTAGCAAAGGCACATTTCTTCCATCTTGGAAAAAAATTGTTTAGTGACTCGCAAGCAATTTGAGGCCAAATAATGGAATTCGGTGAACACAGGGGCCCAATTGTTTTCATATGGTGATGAATACCATGCTTGGCAAGAACCGTAGGCATTTGACAAAGTTTGGGAGAAAAGACTTACAGGTACGACTTGAGGAGGGGGCCGTAGGCATCTGTGGATGAGCTGATGTGGAGAGCAAGGCCAGAAGTGGGAGGGGGGGTTGAAGAGGTGTCGACAAGTACGAGTCTACGTTGACTAACTGTCAATGAGCAACATCAACCAGGAGGGGGAAATGGGAGAGGTAATCTGCACTGAGAATTAGCAATGTGACATCAACAACGAGAAACTGCCAGTGATATTTGGAGCTCCCAGAGGATAGTGCGAGTGTCTCCCAGATCCGTTGGCAGTAGGCAGATGTCAGCAGGCTTAGAATGACTACGTCATTTTCTGGAGAGTAGCCTTTTTAGGAAAGAAATGCAAGTATCAGTATCTATCAGAAACCACAGGTCCATACCTCTATCATGTAAAAAGAAAATAATAGTGACAGAGGAGGCCACTACCTAAAGCAATGGCCTACTCAAATTTTTTGACCAATGGCAAATGTTTGCATATTTCTTTACAGTAGCCACGAATCTTGAGTGGTAGTAGCATAACTGGAGTTCATGGGCTTCAATAAGTGGCTGTAGAGGTCGTTGGTTGGGGAATGAGCAATCGGGGGCATATGTGGGTGGTGGGCAGCATTATTGCTGCACCAGTACGTAAAGGAGTGGCCGTCTGTGTCCGACCGCATTCACGACAGCTTCGGTAGATGTTTAATATTTGTCCTCTTTGTCAGGAGTGGAGGTGTTGATGCAGGTCTTGAAGATGGTAAAAAAGCAGTTCATAAGGGCGTCATCCTTGGTCATCAGTTCCTTCATGGGCAAAATATTGATGCCAGGTATGGCTATGTATACAATTTTGGGTAGGTGTCATACCCAAAGGGCACAAAGTAAGTTCAGTTGACGTTGAATAGTTGTCCTCTTCATTGAGAGTGGAGTCGTTAATGAAGGTCTTGCAGGTGGTGAATTGGCTGTCCATAAGGGCGTCGAACTCGACCATCATGTCCTTCATGTGTAAAATATTGATGTTGGGGAGGGCGGCACATATAGGTTTAGGTAAGCGTCATACCCAAAGGGCATGGAGTAGATTCACCTCCTGAGGACAGCTGTTGCGGCAGGTTGCAGGATAGTGAAACTGGTCATTTCCCTTAGGACGAGCGAAGCCTTTTGTTCTCCCAATGGTTGATGAGAGAGCTGAAAATTTTGCTATATGGGAGCCTGGCAATAATGAGTACTCCTCCAGTACTTCCTCAGGAGTTATGTTTTGAAGGTGTCGTGCGCTATTGGGGTGCCCCCTTGTTCGTAAAGGCAATTGGAAATTTCCGGGAAAGTGCCCTTTGTGATCACAGCAACGAAATACTCTGCTTGGTACTTGAGAAAGTCACACCCTTCAGGTGAAAGTGAACCTAGATGGGTTGAAACCATGCGAATGCCTCTGTACTGGTGAAGGATGGTAGTTTCATGGATGTGGCATGGATAAAGGAGTTAGGTTTGAAGGCACTATCATCAAAAAGCAGGGAACTGCAGTGAGGAAGAAGGGGGGAGGGAGCTGGTCTTCTGGTGGTCACCAATTACGTGAGGCGCCTTTTAAGTAATAACAGAGAAGCAAAACGAATGTAACTGGGTTTATTCAACAAGACAGCAAGCTTATCTACAAATACCTAAGAGCAAGAGTGACACAGGGATAACCAAGTTTATATTATCAGGGGGGGGGGAGGAGTGAGAGATGAAGAAAGCAACACCGTTACAGTGTATAAGCGTGTATGCAACACGTGCAGTACAGTGACCATAGAAACTATGCTTTGCATTCTATTAGCTTAAAAGAGAATAATAAGGCTAATGAAATCTTTCACCTTCTACTAATTGATTAAGTTCAACTACAAGCATTTTAAAATTTCAGGATCAGAATCAAGGGATTCCATACTATAATGGAAATTAAAAGAGGATTTCAATTACAAGTAATCTTGTGGAAGCCAGACTGGAAACTAGGAGGCAGATGATTACTTTCACCTCATGAATTCATGACTATAGATAGACACTGGTGAGTTAGAGAACACGGTAACTAATAAGCAGGCCTTGAACTACCACAACCAAATTTTGCAATATGAAAATAGGCAGCTAATTCAACAATAAAATATGAAAACTTTTATCTAACTTTTCAAAAATAATTGAGAGCAAGAAAATCAGAGACGTTTGAAAAAATACATTTTGTTTACACTTTCATACTTTTCAAATAAGGAATGGTTGATTTTGCGGAATTCAAAAGTTAAACTAATCAGTAAACCTTCAGTAAAGGGATATGGCAAATTGAGTTTCTCATTGTTCAATTTAATGTCAATCACATCAGCAAACTGGGCTCCCTTTTCATTTGTCCAGTGAGTGTCGGAGCCACTTGGTTTAAAGAAATACGGAACTGATACATTTACATAAAAGTGGTGCATACTTGAGGGTAACTGATAATTCAAGTTCTTATGTTGCCCAGAAAAGGTTTCTGTCATAGTCAAATTGTAGAGATTTTAGTCATCATCATCATCTCCTACTACGCCTATTGAAGCAGAAAAGGTTTCTGTCATAGTCAAATTGTAGAGATTTTAATCATCATCATCATCTCCTACTACGCCTATTGAAGCAAACGGCCTCGGTTAGATCTCACCAGTCGTCTCTATCTTGAGGTTTTAAATCAATATTTTCCCATTCATCATCTCCTCCTTCATACTTCATAGTCATACGCCCTGTAGGCCTGGGTCTTCCAATTCTTCCAGTGCCTTGTGGAGCGCAGTTGAAAGTTTGGTGAACTAATCTCTCTTGAGGAGAGCGAGTTTTCAACTGAAGCATAATATTTCTGAGTGACAGCACTTGGTTGATCATCTTTCCAAATAAATCGGATCTAATCCCTTATCTAAGATTATAAACCTCTTGATTTTCGGAATATTTTTAACTAACTAGACTTTACCTTTATATGATAGTTCAAACAGAACAAGGAATCTTCTTATTAATTATGCAAGTGAAAATGTTATTAAAAAGAATAGCAGGCACATCTACATACTACCATGAGCAATATGACTGTGAAGCCACTTAATGCCATTTTTTTTTTTTTTCTTTTAAATTGGGCGTTTAGTCTTAACAACTAACAGAATCAACGCAGGACCAGACCTCTCAATTCAAAGATTGGATAATACAGCTGTAGGTTCAAGAATTGTACCAGCCTTATATATGTGAACTTCTCACAATACCATTCACTAAAAATTAAAAAGTTCTCAAGCCACGACAAACATTGGAGGTAACATACTGTATGTCAGCCAGTCCCTATGAAGAGCATCAAATTTACTGAACACCGCAAAACAAGACTTTCTAGCATTCTTGTATCTCAACATGATGGTTAGACGAAAGTCAAAACTAGTATTGCCTACATCTGGATTGTGATTGATAAGAGATGACTGAAAATTGTTAAGCCTGTCACTGGCCATGATGCCCTCCAGGATCATTTAAGAGAAGCAGGATCATTAGCTCTAACTTACATGGCCATTCCATTTGTTCTAGAAATGGAATCATGTTAATTAAAAATAAGTATTGTGCAGTGCCAAAACCATCATCTTTTGACAAAAACTAAATATACTACTGTATATGCAATAAAATAATTTACCATTGTTCTCTTTACAGTTCATCTGCAATTAAATGTACTACACATGGACACATGAAGATGACTGTAACACTTCCTAGCACAAACATATCTTCCTAAA
>NC_090748.1:58124042-58126542 GCF_036898095.1 Palaemon carinicauda | reverse complement strand
TACATCTTTAAAATTAGTAACAAATTAGTATAGCAAGTAGTGTACTACAGTATTTATATATAATATACATGTACTGTACAGTATGTAATTAAATAACATTATAAATGAAAATTATATATAGTACAGTACTGTGAAGGAAAAATTTAATTTTATTTACCTTTGGAGTGACGTGACTTGAGCTGGTAGTGGGTGGAGGCAGAGGTGAGAGGAGACGGCTGATATAAAAACGTATCAATGCTAATTATGTTACAATTAATAATAAATTTATTCTTATTAAACACTTAAAATAAAAAATGTTTATTTTTATTATTTTTGTCTTCTGAAATTTTTTTTTATTTTTTTTTTCTAGAATTTAATCTTATACAGTAGCACTTCTTCATCTTCGCTTTACTTTTTTTTAGCTTTTTTACTAGAATCACTTATACCATATTTGCTCTCTGACACTTCTCTTTTGTTTTATGTTTTTTTTTTTCAATGAATCTCGTAAGGTTTTCATACCAATCGATAGCTTCCCTTATTTCTGCCGATGTTGTTTCTTCTGTCTCCCTCCCCCCCCCCCCCCCCCCCCCCCCCCCGTCCTCGCCACCACTAGAGTGGTGCTCTTCTTGAATGGTGGTCAACTGCATTGCCTCCAACTCTTTCAAGTCTTCAGTCGTAAGCTCCTCCCTGTGCTCCTCGATAAGGTTATCGACGTCAGCCCATTGACAACAAGCCCCATAGACCTCCCGATTGAAATTATTTCTTCAACATCACCCTCAGTGGCAGGATCATCAACAGCCTCGTCTTCGGTTGAGGGTTCGAAACCTTCGAAGTTGCGTTCTGCCACAACAGCTGGCCACAGTTTCTTCCATGAGGAGTTCAAGGTGCGCCGTGAAACCTCATTCCAAGTTTTATCGATCATCTTCAGGCATTGAACGATGTCAAAAAGCCCCTTCTAAAATTCACGAAGGGTGAGTTGAGTGCTTTCGGTCACTTCGAAGCATCTTCTGAACAGATGCTTTGTGTAAAGCTTCTTGAAGTTGGCAATCACTTACTGGTCCATAGGCTGGAGGAGAGGGGAGGTGTTTGATGGCAGATAGAGAACCTTGATGAAGGTGAAGTCAGGATGTATTTTGGCCTCGAGGCCTAGAGGGTGAGCAGGGGCATTGTCCAGTACCAGGAGACATTTTAGAGGAAGATTGTTCTCTTCTAAAAAATTCTTGACAGCAGGACCGAAGCAGACGTTTACCCACTCAATAAATATGGTCCTTGTGACCCAGGCCTTAGCATTAGACCTCCAAAATACCAAGAGCCTATCCTTCGTGATATTTTGTGCCTTGAAGGCATGAGGATTCTCTGAGTGGCACAGCAGTAGGAACTTAATTTTTAAGTCCCCACTGGGATTTGCACAAAATGGGAGGGTAAGTCTGTCCTTCATTGGTTTATGACCAGGAAGAGTCTTTTCTTCTGCTATGATATATGTACGATGGGGCATTTTCTTCCACAAAAGGCCAGTTTCATCACAGTTAAACACTTGCTGAGGATTGTAGCCTTCTCTGGAAATTGATTTCTCAAACTTCTTGAAGAATTCTTCTGCTGCTTTCTTGTCAGAACTGGCCGCATCTCCATGCCTGACGACTGAGTGAACACCAGTCCTCTTCCTAAAGCGATCAAATCACCCATGAGAAGCCTGGAACTCTTGGGGGCTTGCTGCAATGTTCCTTCGTCTCCGCCGTCTCTCTAGGCTTCCACGAGATCAGCGAAGATGGCGCTCGCCTTGTGCGAAATTACCGATTTCGTGGGTGTATCACCAGCGATTTCCTTCTCTTTACTCAATAGTAGAAGGATTCTCTCCATCTCATCGTTGATTGAGGTCCTTCCATTGGCAAGGACAGTCATGCCTTTAGAAGACTTACTTGCTTGAATGGCTTCCTAGTTCTTGATAATTGTACCAATCGTTGACTGGTTACGCCCATATGTACTAGCGAGGGTAACGATGTGCATACCTTCTTCGTATTTCTTTATTATCTCCAGCTTCATTTCCATAGTAATCATCTTCTTACTTCTCCCTTTAACATCACTAGCAATCTTGGGACCCATGGCTAACAAATTCAAGTTGGAATTAAGCACTAAAATGCACAAAAAATACGATATGGCAAGCACTCATACGAGATCAAGTCTTTACAAAACATACATGAGATTCTGAACTGAGAGTGTGATTAACAAAGAGAGAGAGGGAGGCAGCATCTCTCGCATGCATTGTGGGAAGGATTTCTGCCAATAGCTTATCGGCATCTTAGTGACGCCGACTAATAGCAGACCAGCTTCTTAATGACGTGTGGGGCGAGTGACTCGCACAGTCGTACGCGTGCCTACCACTAAGTTTGAATTTTGGAATTCCATGCCGTAAGGTGGGGAAAGTGACATAAAAGGGGACGAAAAAACATTGTATTCCACACCGTAACGTAAAAAAAACGTAAGCTGGGGACGCCGTACCCCGGGGGTCCACTGTCTATATATA
>NC_090748.1:58101542-58121542 GCF_036898095.1 Palaemon carinicauda | reverse complement strand
TGGCCTATGTCCTAGTAATGGATATTTTTCTGACATTGTTTGCTTTTGTGTCCATATTCAAGGCATGAGTAACACCTAACCTTATGGTCGAACCTACAGTCGGATTGGTGGTAATTAAATTCACCACATTTGCCACACCCATACCCATTTCTCTCGGTATATGAATAATAATAGTCGTTAGCTTCTCTGTTAGTTCTATCATATCCTTGTCTAGCATTTGTACTACTAAAGTACGCTTGGTCCCTACCATAACCAAGTCTACCTCGATGATAAGTATTATTCCTTGAGTGTTGATAGCTATTTCTATGTAACCTATTTTTATTACTTCCTTGTACCTCCCGATTTATTATAAGGTTGCTACTTTTACTCTTTACATGATTAATCCTATAGTTATTGTTTTTCAGATTACATATATTTGACTTGATTTTTTTCCAATTATAACAGAGAAAGTCGTTTGTGCATATAGATGAAATTGCATCTAGCAACCTAACCGCACAAATTCTATTTAGCAAATCATAATTTTTATCATCCTGGTTTTCATAGCAATTTGTAGCAATATCGCCTGTTCCAAGCTTAAAGAACCTTTGTGTCTCAATCAAAACAACACCATTTTTGTCACACCATTCTAATAATTTACAGTTATATTGATTTATTCTACTATTCAAATCATATCTTGCTTCACAAACCTTTACTACAATGTCATTATTTTTCTCTTTGAGTTCCGCTACAATGGCGCCCAGGTTATCGAGGACTCTTTCCAACGCTACATCTGCGTCAAGCAGGTCCTGAGTACCACGGTAGATGATGCATTCTTTCGGTGAAATTTCCAGTTTTTCCCTAATCCAGGACTTTAGTAGACCCAGATTTGCTTCGGGAAGGGCTCTGATCATAGCCTTATCGTTGAGGTCATTAGACTTACTTCTTTTAAACAAGAATCTCCAATAAGTAATGTATTTCCTTCATTCGAAGTGGATGCCAGAATTTGACGGGAGCGCGATCTATTCTGTTGCTGAAGGCTCTCTTTTAAGTGTTTGATAGTTTCTTCAGCAAAATAAAGTCTAGTTTTAAGCTCCTCTATTTCTTTTTCCTTCTCTGCCAGGGAATTGTTCACAACATAAAAAATGTCTTTAGTTTCCCTAACAAACGCTTCAAATTGGTGAACTAGTTCTGCCGAATTTAGGATTAGTCTCTCATTTTCTATCTCATGGGTGCCATCAGGCGGCGAGAGTGTTTCTTCAATACTCCCAAAATAAGTGGTCAGTTTATCAATTAGGGTTTCTTTATTAGTCCATACACCTCCAAGTCCCAGCTGAGTACAGTGTTTCTGCAATTCACTCTTCTTGTACCCTCTCAAAACTTGGTGGGGTGGGGTTGAAAGCGACGACAACGGTGGTTTGTCTCTCTCTTCTCCACCTCTCCCTATCTCTTCACCTGCTATATGTGTGCTATTAGTAGGCATATTTGATGTTTACAGTGCGTGCAAAATGATGGGATCTTAATACAGTGTCCAGGAAAGTGATAAATACTTTGTAATTTACGATATTAGATTCTGATAGAAAGAAACACTACTATGAAGTTCCTTTGACGTCACAAGATGCCTAGTGCGCATGCGTGGCTCAGAAAAAAATTAGCAGGAGTCCAGTAGGAAACTCCAAAAAAAGTTACAAATGAAAATGATGCACATTTTATAAGTCTATGTTCAGCAAAAAGTCTTGCCTTTGGAGGTAATCTTTTTCCGCAGAAGGACATCTACACATATACTGTACATGGATTTCACCCTGTGGCAATTACAAAAATCAAATAGATCATATTGCCATTAATAAAGAGAGAAGGAGGACTGATAAATGTAATAATCTAATAGAGGTGCATATAATGATAGTGATTAAGAGCTCCTCATTGCCACACTGAAATTGAAACTAAAAGTAACCAACAGAAGGGTAAATAGAATACCTAGGTTTAATACAACTGTTATGTTAAAGTAGGTTATTTAATTGTTTATAAATAAATTCGGTCTTCGGCAGGAGTAAAAGTTAACTGCCCTTTTCATAAGAGTTCGGTGATAACCTTCGCTCCTCCTCGTCGTTAATTAGTGAATTGCCATTAACTCTTTTGTTTATTTTTCTTTCCGAGTGTTTGGTGTTTAGTGAGAGCCGTGGACGAGACTACTGCTGCCTGGACTGTTGAGTTCGGACCGTGCCTTGATCACAGACGTGTATCCTAATTCAGCAGCCATTGGTAGACGCCTCTTTTATTCCCTCATAAGGAATTGTGCCTTTGGAGGATTATTTCGCTGGTGTCTTTGAGCCACCCGCGGTAAATTGTACACTTCTTTGGATCACGGACTACGTATGCAGGGGTTTTGTCACCTGCGATAGCCACCTCGCTTGTTACGTCCTGCAAGTGTATGTGTCACTTGCGACCTTCGCTTGGCGTTATTTTCCCCGCCTGAGGATTCTGCGGGAAGGCGGTGCCGTCGTTCCGTCCCGGCACTGTTGGAGGTACTATTGCCGTGATGCAAGAGCGTCATCACATCTGTTACGCTGTTCGTCTGTGGACCAAGGGTCCGTGAGGAGGAAAGTAGGGAGTCATTACCCAGGTAAAGTTACGATCTTTTTATTATCGTTACGGATATGCCCAACCCGTTTTCCTGGTGTTTATGATACTCCCTCTGATGCTGATGAACGTTCGTCCCCTATCTGTCATCTAATCCATGTGTGGATAAGTACGGTTATAAGTATTTCCACGGATAGGTAATACAGTGTTGAGATATGTACATATATCTATAAATTGTGACTCTCAGCATAATTCTTTTATGTGAATGTATAAGTATTTATGCCTTTAATTTAAGGTGGTATGTGTATTTGTATGCTGTCTCGTGTTAAGTTTTATAATTAGGTATTTGGTTTAGCCTTTAATGTTTGTGTGTGTAGGTAGGTAATTTTAAGGTTTTTCTGCCTTTTCATTTCTCCTATCTTCCTTATTCCTATCTGTTTAGTAATAGGGTAGTGGTTTGTTGATATTTGTGGGCCCGGCTTAATATATGAGCCATACTTTTGATCTGTTTATTTTTCTATGTTAGGGTTAAGATTATTAGATATAGGTTAACCTTGTGTATTTGGAGGACTCTGTATATTAGTCCTCCAGGACATTTTTGTTTACTCATTGTTGTTTGTCTTAGGAGCTTTTTGTTACTCCTGGTGCAAGGTTGAATTTATTTAAGTGTATTGTAATAAATATTGTTAGATTTTTCTAGTGTTTTTGTTCTGTCTTCCCTCAGTTCACCGTGTTTCATAAATAATGTACTGCCTACGATTCCTTTAAAAAACAAAGTTTAAAGAACCAGAACTACGGCCTACACGGGTCGTAACAAGTGGCGACCGTGACAGGATCGTACGCAGGTGTACTCGGTGTTTGGGGGAGCAGTTCAGCTCTGGATGGATTTGACAGTATTTATTGTTGATATTTGATTTTTGGTTTAGTTGCTTTCCTTCCCCATAGGATATTATTTTCATTAAAATGAAGGACTTTACTTTTGACCCGTCGGAATTCTTGGGTTTGGCTGACTGTTTGAAATATTTAGGAGTTTTGACAAGGGCTTATTTGGTACAGTGTGCCCGGTGGTTGGAGATCCCTCATAAGTCCTCTGACACTCGGGCCAATTTGTTAAAACTGGTTAAGGAAAAAGTGTCCCAAGATTTGGCTGAGGGTAATGAGGCAGCTAGCGGCCTAGCCAGTGATTTTGAGAGTGGCACTGATTTTGGGTCGGACCAAGAAGGATCCATAGTCGATGATGTGAGCATAAATCCTGGTTTGTCCCTGTTCGCTGATTCCCCTGCCGTAAAGGTTATGTATGAAGGTCCGGCCAATTTTCCTACTCCGGCCAGGGATGTTAAAAATGTTAATATTTCAACTAACCCCTTTTTAGCTGAGGAGGCTGTTCCCAACCATGTAACACCTTCTGCTCATGTAATGGGGCAGGAGGAGTTCCATGTAATTTGTAAGAGAATTGAGTTATTGAAGCTGCAGTTTGAGGAGAACGAGAGGGCCCGGAAACATGAGATTGAGTTGCTCAAGCTTAACCTTGAGTTGGCCAAGGTGCAAGGGTCCCCTAATCATGTTAGTTCACCCTATAGCTCATCATCAGACAAATTTAATATTTTGGGTGCACTAAAGTTAATTCCAGTTTTTGATGAGGGGAGCGTACCAGAATTTTTTAAAGCTTTTGAGAGGGTTGCTACCCGGTTGTCTTGGCCCACAGAAATGTGGACGGTACTCATACAGTGTAGATTGACGGGCAAGGCAATCCGGGTATATAATGCATTGGAAGAGGGCCTTGCCAGAGATTATGACAAAGTAAAGTCTTTGGTTCTCAGAGCCTATGATTTGGTCCCTGAGGCCTATCGCCAGAGATTCCGAACCACTGGCAAGCTCAATTCTACGTCTTATGTTGAGTACGCTCGTCTCAAGGAGGAGCAGTTTGACAACTGGCTGAAAAGTCGTCAAATTGCTTCCTTCTCTTCCTTGAGGGAACTAATGGTACTGGAGGAGTTTAAGAAGGTGTGTAGTAAAGAATTGAGGGTTCATCTGGAGGACACTAAAATTTTAACTTTGTCAAAGGCGGCTCAGGTAGCTGATGAGTTTGTCCTGACCCATCGGGCTGGGTCAGGTAACTTCTCATCCTCATACCCTAATAATAATAGCAATTTGTCTTCTAAGTCGAATAATCCCTTTAAAAACCAATCTAGTACCCCAAATAGTAGCATGAGTAATCATGTTGGTAGTGGCTTCAGAAAGGATTTGAGTGGTGGGCACACACTGGTTTTTTCTAACCGTGGCAATTCGGGTAAAACTAATCAAATTAGAGGTAATTGCTTTTGGTGTAATAAGCCAGGGCATCGACAAGCTGAATGTAGAGCCAGGAGCCGTTACCTCCAAAAGAATCAAAATAAGAGTCAAAATAATGTTAATCAGCCTACGCCAATCTCACTAATTTCAAATAATTCTATTCCAGAGAGTAAGAATGGTAAAACTGTTGATCCCCAGGTTAGTAGTGAACCAGATGTAGGTAAAGTAAAACCTGTATTGTGTGAGTCCACTGGTAATTTATGACCATTTAACAAATATGTCTACCCCGGAAAATTGAAATCTGAAACCTCTACACTTTATGTTAAGTTCTTGAGGTACACAGGATCCGCTAGATCTTTGGTGTTGGCAGGGTCCTTGTCTAACTTAGTTCCCTATACTGGAGAATACGTGGTCCTGGGAGGATTTCCCGATACGGTGGTATCTGCTCCTTTAGTAAGGGTGGAACTGTCCTTACCAGGGTATCACAAGGTTACTGAGCTGGCGGTAGTTGAGAGCCTGCCGATACCAGGAATAGTCGGAATCCTTGGGAATGATATGTTGAGTGCAGAGGGGCAGGAATTATTTCCTATTGTATCGGTCACGGCTTGCCCTGTGGCAATAACTACTCGAGCCTCTGCTAAGCGTGCAGCAGAGGCTGATAATGATGATGACCTAGATTTAAGCAATTTAGAAGTAGAGGTAGAGAAGCCCGGGCTAGTAGAAGGTAGTAGTAGTAGCAGTAGTTCTAGTTTTGGAGTGTTTAAATTATTGAAATCCGATTGTGACCGTCTCTCTTTCATACAGGCTCAAAAAGATGAATTTTCATTTGAGTTAGGTAATACTGACGATTTGACCAGGCCCAGGTTTGTGGTTTTGAAAGGATTGTTGTATAGGGTCAGTCGTCCCCCAACTCATCAACTAAATGTGACTTCTTGTTTAAGACAAATTGTCGTACCTTCCAAGTTTAGGGAGGCTGTGTTAAGCCTTGCACATGAGGACTCCTTTTCTGGCCACTTAGGCTTAAGTAAAACTTTTTGTAGGTTGAGAGAATGTTTTTGGTGGCCAGGAATGAAGTCTTCGGTGAAGAAATTTGTAAGAACTTGTGAAGTGTGTCAGGTGATGGGTAAACCCAATCAACCTATTCCCAAGTCTCCTCTTAACCCAATTCCTTCAATTGGAGAACCCTTTGCAGAATTGGTAATTGATGTGGTAGGACCTCTGCCTAGGACGAAGTTAGGGTTTACGCATCTCCTGACCATAATGGATAGAGCATTACATTTTCCTGAGGCCTTTCCAATGAAGAAAATAACCTCAAAAGCAGTGTTTGACAAATTAGTGGAGTTTTTCTCCAGGTATGGACTGCCTCGTAAAATTCAGTCAGATTGCGGCTCGAATTTTACAAGCAGGGTATTTAAGAGTAAGTGTGCTGAACTGGCCATTCAGCACATTACCAGTGTACCCTACCATCCTGAGAGTCAGGGTGTGGTGGAAAGATTTCACCAGACCCTTAAGTGTATATTAAAAAAATATTGTTATAAGCAAGGAGAGGATTGGGATAAAGGGCTTCCCTTTGCTCTCTTTGCCATAAGGAATTTTCCCAATTCTTCTACTGGCGTTGCTCCCTTTGAATTAATATTTGGGCACAAGGTTCGAGGACCTTTGGAAATCTTCCATGAATTGCTCAAAGTAAATCAGAGAGGAGAGCGTACGGTGGGAGTTGTTAGTGAACTTAAGTACAAGTTAGCCGTAGCTTGGAAGTATGCCAAAGATAATTTGTCTGCTTCCCAAGCTACAATGAAAACCAAATTTGATCAGAAGTGTAAGGTACGCTCATTTGAGTCCGGGGACTTGGTATTAGTTTTAAGCACAGACCCAGACAACTTCCTTGAACCCAGGTACAAAGGCCCCTGGAAGGTGTTGAGAAAGTTGTCAGAGGTCAATTATGAAGTTGAAGCCCCTGGAACTAGTCGTAAATGTAAAATTTTCCACATAAACAGGTTGAAATCTTACTCTTCTGATAGACGGGATCCGTTGGCCATTGTTTTTGAGCCAGTTATGAGTGTGGTTGCACCTGTTGAGGAAAACTTGGAAGATGTTTTGGACCAGGTGCCTTCAGATGCTCTAGGTAATAACTTGCAAAATTTAGGTGTATTAAAAGAGGGGTTAGAGCATCTGGAGGCACCTCAGAAACAAGATATACTAAGCCTAATTATGGAATTTTCTGACTTGTTTCAGGACTCTCCAGGAAGGACGAGGTTGCTCCAGCATGATGTTGATGTTGGGGACGCTTCTCCGGTTAAGCAAAGCCCGTATCGCCTCAGTCCAGAGAAGCGTGCCATTGTTGAAGACGAAATTAAGTACATGCTGGAGCACAATCTCATACAACCATCAGTAAGTCCATGGAGTTCCCCTATAGTCTTAGTGAAGAAGCCTGATGGTAAATATCGTATGTGTGTTGACTATAGGAGGGTAAACTCGGTTACTAAAAATGATTCCTTTCCTCTTCCCTGTATTGAGGATTGTCTGGACCTGATAGGTCCTGCTAGGTTTATTACAAAATTGGATCTGTTAAAGGGTTATTGGCAGGTCCCCCTATCTGGCCATGCCCGTGAAATTTCAGCATTTGTGACGCCCTCAGGGCTTTACGAATGCAAAGTAATGCCCTTTGGGATGAAGAACGCTGCCTGTACTTTCCAGCGTCTGATGAACAGGGTAATTTGTGGCCTGGAAGGTACAGAAATCTATATAGATGACTTGGTGGTACACAGCAACGACTGGCGGACCCACCTGGTAAGATTAAGAAAAGTTTTTGAGGGACTTAGGGCCGCCGGTCTTGTTGTGAATCTGGGTAAAGGTAACTTTGGGAAAGCTAAGGTTAGTTATTTGGGTCACGAGATTGGCTTGGGTAAAGTTGCCCCTAAGCAAGCCAATCTCGAGGCCATAGTTGCTTTGAAGAGACCGTGTAATGTCAGAGAGGTTCGTAAGGTGCTGGGTATGTTGGGATATTACCGTAGGTTTGTCCGAAACTTCTCTGACCTTGCACAGCCTCTAACTAATTTATTGAAAAAAGGGCAGAAATTTATTTGGTCTTCTCGATGCTAAGAAGCATTTTTAAAACTTAAGATGTTACTCGTGTCTAATCCAATATTGGTTTCTCCCAATTTTCAGAAGCCATTCATCGTAGCCGTGGATGCCAGTGACGTAGGAATTGGGGGAGTCCTCTTTCAAAGGAGTGATGATGGTGAAGTACGCCCCGTATCTTACTACAGCCGTAAGTTACTAGAGGCGGAAAGAAAGTACTCCACCATTGAGAAAGAGGCTCTGGCATTGGTGCGGACATTGGTAAATTTTAAACCTTATGTAACTAACTTTTCATTCCCTATAGAAATTTGGACCGACCATAATCCGTTGGTATTCATTGAACGTATGAAGGGATCAAACCAGAGGATTCTGCGTTGGGCCCTTCAGCTATAAGAGTTCAATTTAATTATAAAACACATTAAAGGGGTGGATAATTGCATCCCGGATGCTCTCTCACGTGTCTAAATTTTGATCTCTCCCTTTGTTTTTTTTGGGACCCTCTCGGTTCGCCTGGTTGCATGTGTTGAGGTTACATCCATGTTTCGAGGTATGTATATATTGAGCTCAGGTATAAGGTTTGTACTCTTGTAAATTGTTCCAGGACCTAGGTTGGTGTGGATAATTCTATATCATATTTTTTTTTCTCTCTGTGTGCCTACTAAAATTTATTGTTGACAGGTATAGGATTGAATGTCTGTCCTAATGTTTGATGATGTATTTAAAACTTGCTATTTTCTTGTCCTTTTGCTTAGGTTTAAGATGTTTTTACCTTGTGATTGGTTAATTACTGTAGATACTACGTTTAAGACTTTGTTTTGTTTTGGTTTAAGATATTTTATCTTATCAGTGGTTTGTAGTAGCTTTAGTGTTTTCCCTGAATTTTCTTTATTTTTGTGGCCCTGCATTTTCTGATGTTTTGTCCACCCTTGTGGCTTATCATTAAAAGAAAAATTTTGCATTTAGTGAATGAAAATTATTTTTCTTGGGGAAGGAAGGTGTTATGTTAAAGTAGGTTATTTAATTGTTTATAAATAAATTCAGTCTTCGGCAGGAGTAAAATTTAACTGCCCTTTTCATAAGAGTTCGGTGATAACCTTCGCTCCTCCTCGTCGTTAATTAGTGAATTGCCATTAACTCTTTTGTTTATTTTTCTTTCCGAGTGTTTGGTGTTTAGTGAGAGCCGTGGACGAGACTACTGCTGCCTGGACTGTTGAGTTCGGACCGTGCCTTGATCACAGACGTGTATCCTAATTCAGCAGCCATTGGTAGACGCCTCTTTTATTCCCTCATAAGGAATTGTGCCTTTGGAGGATTATTTCGCTGGTGTCTTTGAGCCACCCGCAGTAAATTGTACACTTCTTTGGATCACGGACTACGTATGCAGGGGTTTTGTCACCTGCGATAGCCACCTCGCTTGTTACGTCCTGCAAGTGTATGTGTCACTTGCGACCTTCGCTTGGCGTTATTTTCCCCGCCTGAGGATTCTGCGGGAAGGCGGTGCCGTCGTTCCGTCCCGGCACTGTTGGAGGTACTATTGCCGTGATACAAGAGCGTCATCACATCTGTTACGCTGTTCGTCTGTGGACCAAGGGTCCGTGAGGAGGAAAGTAGGGAGTCATTACCCAGGTAAAGTTACGATCTTTTTATCATCGTTACGGATATGCCCAACCCGTTTTCCTGGTGTTTATGATACTCCCTCTGATGCTGATGAACGTTCGTCCCCTATCTGTCATCTAATCCATGTGTGGATAAGTACGGTTATAAGTATTTCCACGGATAGGTAATACAGTGTTGAGATATGTACATATATCTATAAATTATGACTCTCAGCATAATTCTTTTATGTGAATGTATAAGTATTTATGCCTTTAATTTAAGGTGGTATGTGTATTTGTATGCTGTCTCGTGGTAAGTTTTATAATTAGGTATTTGGTTTAGCCTTTAATGTTTGTGTGTGTAGGTAGATAATTTTAAGGTTTTTCTGCCTTTTCATTTCTCCTATCTTCCTTATTCCTATCTGTTTAGTAATAGGGTAGTGGTTTGTTGATATTTGTGGGCCCGGCTTAATATATGAGCCATACTTTTGATCTGTTTATTTTTCTATGTTAGGGTTAAGATTATTAGATATAGGTTAACCTTGTGTATTAGGAGGACTCTGTATATTAGTCCTCCAGGACATTTTTGTTTACTCATTGTTGTTTGTCTTAGGAGCTTTTTGTTACTCCTGGTGCAAGGTTGAATTTATTTAAGTGTATTGTAATAAATATTGTTAGATTTTTCCAGTGTTTTTGTTCTGTCTTCCCTCAGTTCACCGTGTTACATAAATAATGTACTGCCTACGATTCCTTTAAAAAACAAAGTTTAAAGAACCAGAACTACGGCCTACAGGGTCGTAACAACAACTAAGCTTTTAGAAGAAGAGCACAGAAAAAAAAATTGCAATAGAATGTAGGAATCTATTAGCGATCTTAGATACTTTAAGAGACGAAAAGCTGACAATTAAGGAAGAATGGTGTGATATTAAGAACATATATCAGTTAGTTGGAAGTGAAGTATTGGGATACACAGTTACAAGGAAAAAGCAATAGATAACAAATGATACTTGGGATACCATAAAAAGGAGACAAAGACAGAAATTGGTTGTTAAAAGTTTTCGAGGAAATAACGAAAATTACAAGGTAGAGCAGGAATGACTGGAGAGAATATTTAGATAGTAAAGCAGGTGACAAAGTTATTAATTCAGGAAGCAGCTATGGTGCAAGAACCTTTCATAGAATTATTAATAAAATTTCAACTGGGGCAAAAAAGAACGCAAATACCCATTAAAAGGAGACATGGCTGTTATAGCAATAGAAGATGAACAAAGACAACGTTGGATGGAACACTTAAGTGAGGTTATGAATAGGAGATACCAAGGGAATAATTTGATTGATATACCTGAACCTAATGAAGACCTTGATGTGCCCAAAATTGAAATCAGTGTGTTTGAAGTCGATGCTATCATTAAAAAACTCGAGATGGAAAACCCCTGAATGCAATGGAATAACTGCCGAGATGATACTGGCTGAAATATGAAGTGACTCCCAAATTACTTACAAGATTATTTTGTAGAATATGGCATAAAGAGACAAAACCTGTTGAATAGGAGTTAGGAATGTTGATGAAAATGACAAAAAAAAAGCATACCAGACTGATTGCAATAATTACAGAAGCATAACACTCACGTTAGTTGTTATGAATATATATAGTATGCTTATTCAAATGAGGCTGTAGAGAAAGATTGATGAAAAGCTTTGAGATGAACAAACAGAATTTAGAAAAGCTAGAAGTTGCACTGACCAAATTTTTATATTGAGACATGTTGTACAGCAATGCATAGAATATAGAAATCCACTTTTGTTGGCATTTATGGACTGAAAAACCCTTTGACATTGTGCACCAGCCAATTTTGTGAGTCATGTGTTATTATGAAATTCCTCCTAAATATGTGAATTTGATTAAATCTGTTCATGAGCATAACACATGCAAAATAAATGTTAATGGAGGCTTATCAAATGAATTTCCAGTGAACAGTGGAACACTCCACTGGAATGTGTTGTCACCTATGTTGTTTATCCTCCTCGAGGATTTTATAATGCGTAGAACAGTTGGAGATGGTAGAGGAGGACTGGACTGGATTGGTGATAGGAAATTAGCTGAAATAGAGTACGCTGAGGATACTGTCCTGGTTAGCAGAATACCACAGGATTTGCAATGCTTGCTTATCAGAATGCAAGGAATATCACACAAGGTTGAGCTGAGGATGATGAGAACGGATTATGCAATTGAAGCTGAAATATCATGGGAAGAGGAAAGAATTAATGAGGTTGAAAAATTCAAGTCTTTAGGAACTAGGATCTCCAATACTAGGTCTTTAGAATCAGAGTTAATTGAATGATTGGAAAAAAGCAAATCATACAATAGCTAGGTTAAGTAAAATTTGGGAATCAAGTCACCTGAAATTACATATGAAAATCCGACTATATATAAGGTTAGTGAGATCGGTGTTGCTATATGGACATGTGTCATGGTATGACAATGAAACAATCTCCCATAGATTTAGTATATTTGAGAACATAGCCCTCAGAAAAATACTCGGAGTTATACGGAAGGACAGGATTAGAAATGAAACTATAAGAGAGATTACTCGAGTGCCGTATATGGATGAGATCAGGGTGAGGGGTAGATAGAGGGTGTTTGGGAATGCTCTTTGCACTGTCCAAGAGATATTAGTTCACCAAACGTTCAGCTGGGCTCCGCGTGGCACTAGAAGAGCTGAAAGACCCTGGCCTACATGGCTGAGGACTATGAAGGGAAAAGTAAGAGATAGTGATTGGAGAAGTATTGAATTAAAAGCTGCAGATATAGATGAGTGGCGAAATCTAACTGAGGCCCTTTACGTTAATAAGAGTAGAGGAAGATGATGACGGGATATATATATATATATATATATATATATATATATATATATATATATATATAATTTTGTATATATATATATATATATATATATATATATATATATATATATATATATATATATATATATAATTTTGTATGTATATATATATATATATATATGTATATATATTTTATATATATATATATATATATATATATATATATATATATATATATATATATATATATATATAAATATATATATACACATGTATATATATATATATATATATATATATATATATATGTATATATATATGTATATATATATATATATATATATATATATATATATATATAAATATATATATATATATATATATATATATATATATATATATATATATATATACATGTATATATATATATATATATATATATATATATATATATATATATATATATATATATATATATATATACATGTATATATATATATATATATATATATATATATATATATATATATATATATATATATATATATATATGTATATGTGTGTGTGATGCATCATGGGCAAAATCTATTTCCTTATTTAGCTTCACTTCAATATTAATTTTTATTAATCAAAGTAATCAGTCATTCATATCAGTGCAATTAATTATTTATATTTAGACCCTCAAGAGAGTGGGTGCAGGTAAAATGCCGTTTAGTTCCTTAACTTTACTGGTGAACTAAGTGAACAACAATTTTACAGTAATATTCTACGTTGATAATTAAATTCAACAAAGACTTTAACAATTTAACTCTTGAAGATTGGAGGCTGCAACAATAGACTTCTGCTACACACTTCAGCATTCAGGATGCGAAATCCATGAGTTCGATGTGGGCGAAAAGGGGATCATTTCTTCTTTATGTGTCCACTCATCAACACATCTTCTTGGTAATTTCTCCTTCATTGTAGATATTCTGATGCCTCTCGGTTGAAAGGTAAAATTGTTGGCAGATAGGGAACTTGGTTCCATCGTCATCCTGCTTTGGACACTTGGAAATTCTCCTCTGGATTAACTTGACGTTATGTTAGTGCCTTCCAACTCGGCACTTGGTGTGGGGCATCACCCCAGGACGGGGAAGGGACAACCGACTCTCACGGTTTACTTTAGGAAAAAGCGCACCTCTTCTATCCCATCATCGTCTTAAGTAGCCCAGAATAAGGATGTTGTAATAACGTCACGTCATGTGACTGTTCTTGTGTTTTTATTGGTCCCCTCTTCTGACATAATGATAACGTCATACATTGCTTTGTGTCGTTTCCTGCTTCTTTGCAGGCGGCGAACCAGGCATGCATTTTCTGTTGAGTGAGTCACACGATATGTTTTCATCATTTGGCTGGGATGTTTTGGCGAACTAAATGCAACATAAGCACTTTTCACAAACATTGGCTTTTGAGTGCCATTTGACTCCGTTCTTTTTTCTCCCCCCCCCCCTCTCTCTCTCTCTCTCTCTCTTTCTCTCTCTCTCTCTCTCTCTCTCTCTCTCTCTCTCTCTCTCTCTCTCTCTCTCTCTCTCTCTCACTATTTAAATCAATGTCTTTCTATCGTTTAACTAACGAATAAAACTCATAGAATACTTAATCAAATACACATATCACCTTATTCAATGTGAAATTTTCTCCTTTACATGATAACACTCGGTCACATGCCTGAATTCCTGTGGAATTCACAATTCATTAACTCATTTCATTGTTTACCAAAAAAATAATTCATCAAGAAATCATCATCACCAATAGAAAATACATTTCAACAAAATAAATCAAAATCATCATCATTAAAAGAAAATTCATCCTAGCACAATAAATCAAAATCATCAGCATCAAAAGAAAATGCATCTTAGCATAATAAATCATAGTCATCATCATCAAAAGAAAATCATCCTCAATCATTTTTAAAATAATGAAATTGCATACGTTTATCATCAATATATATTTAGAAAAAACTTCCTGTTCCCTTCAAATAATTCAACATAATATTGAAACATAATTTTTTTTTTAATTCTTGATAATGGAATTTTTAACCCTTAATTCACTGGGTACGTAAGGTAAAATTAATAATGTCTTCTGTGTTCAACTGTGCAAGTAATTATGAAATGCCTTTACATTTAACTTCTATTCAATTCATATTTTCCATCACCTATGACCTCAAAATCTCGGTCTTATGGATGTAAACACAAAAATCATTTCTTCAATGCAATGCGATAAATGGCAGAAAATAAATGTTCAAACATACACATCATCAATTCAACTTAATCAAGACATTTTTGCAATAAAAACATTTATGTGTCTTGCACATTATTACTCATCAAGAGTATTACTCATTTGTTAACATCATTATGGTACCTTATTTCCTCATCAATGTCATCATGATAAATCATTGTTATTTAATGGCCTCAAAAGAAACATTTCTCACCTTCTTCATAAAAATTCATCAAAAAGTATTCAAATTCTTGTCATAAAATAATGAGTAAAACCAAAACTCAAATATATCAATGTCTTAAATCATCAAACATCATAATTATTTCCTAATAACGAAACATATTTAATACATAACAAAGACATGTTTATGAATTTGAATCTTATTCGCACCTTGTCTGCATCTTATATTCATCCCAAGAACTTCAATTCTCAAACACATTGCCTTCAGAAAGATAATTCATAAAACTCAATTGACAGGAAACTAACATTTCAATGTTAAGACTTTTCTTTAAAAGAAATCATTTGCAGACTGTCTCAATTAAAATACCGTATATATCCTTTCTTTCAAGGATTCATCTACTACACAGACATAAAAATCAATTCGTGTGTTTCCACACTTACTCTTTTAAACTTCAAAATGAAAGGGTTCATTGATTATAACTCTCCATATGTACTTAACTGTAAACTATTTCCTGTGTAATTATTATGGGACTAAAATACCCCTTTGAGACATTCAACTTCTAAGTTTATTATTGGTGCACATTTTATATCTTTTAATTACTTGAATCTTTTCTTCCTTCATTTTGTTAGCTATACTCAGTTTGTTTTTAACACATTGTTCATCCTTTAGAGCATAAATTGTTTTGATTTTTACCCTTTCTTCATAATTATTCAAGTTAACTTAACCAACATCAAAACATAATAATTATCCTCATATACATGCATGTTTATCATTGTTACACATGTTACATAAAAATATCAATCAATGCATCGCCTATAAAATGCAATAATAACTCCTTTGCTCTAATGACATCATTATTTAATCAAACCTGCAAACAAAATCAATACATTTGTAAATTATCAACCCCCTATGGGTTTATATTTCAACTGTCCTCATTATTCATAACTTTATCAAAAAAGATTTCATCATAGTTTGCAATTCAATACTCTATGTGGTCCCTTAATTACTTGTTTGGAGTCATTTATTATTTGGACCTTCTTTGTTGATTACAGAATACATATTTAAATTCTAGGATAACACACTTTACATAATTAAAATATTTCATTCATTTATTACCCTCAATATTTGTATGAGTGCCCAGAGATTTTAATTTCATTTCCAAAGGAGTTTAGTAGTCTTTCTTAAATTTACCTGACAAAAAATCTGAGGTTTCCCATATACCGAGTTATCTCAAAGAAAATTCGTCTTCTTCAAGATAATTAGTATGAGTCTTTTATGATGGTCTATATATAGTTCGAAGGACATCCTCAACCCCTTTCTATTATTTTATTTGCCCCTTTTATTTCTCTATTTGAACTTGACTTATCATGGCTTATTTCCCCCTTCTTACTTCAAGAAAAATATTGCAGTGTTTCAGTAATCACTAGTAAATTCGGGGGCATTGCCCGAGAGAATATCTATAGATATGAATGTCTAGTTATTTATCCTGGTCTCAAATTATTCTGTTACAGACTCATCAACCCTTTCTTTGAATCAAGTTTTATGTAGACCAGTATGTTTTTATCATATGTCAAGTTCTGGGAACAGAGTCCCTGGTAGTCCATTGGCACCATCACTATGGGATTGAGAAAATGCAATCGTAATTGCTAAAGGATTCTTACCTTTACATGACCTTTATACTTCCTATATGTAGGCTTTAATTTCACAATCTCAAACATCTATGTTTGGTCAAAATATGATTCATCATTAAATTCATTCTTTGATTACTGGATGTCCTAGTAACTTGAACATGAGTTTTTGTTAGTACTTTGTTAGTATGTCAGGAATTTCTATTCATGATCAAGTATTTTTCCCTATTATTTGTATGTATTCCGTTGAGCAATATGCAATCCTGTTCTATGATTCTTATTTTGGGAGTAAGTCACCTACATCATTTCTATTAACCTTTGGTTTCTCTTGTTCTATTGTAATTCCTCTTAAATCTAAGTTCCTTACCTGACAACTGAAACAAAATATTGGTAGTTATATTTCTTTTAACATCTTCCTGTCTTTTCAAATAATCCTTCTTTTACCATCATAAACCTACCAATAAAGTGATTTATCCTGGACAAACATCCAGTACTCTACGGATCCTAAGATTCCTTTTATTCTTTCATCAACAATGGTCCTTCTTGGACAGTAATGTCACAATAATTTTCATGATTAATAAGTACATATACTCTATGCCTTAAAGAAATTTCTAAACTTCTCTAGACCATTATTTGGATAATCTATCCTACTCGGTTATTGTTCATTTATTTTAATCAAGACTACTCTCATGATTCATTACCCTTCTTCGGGTTTCACCTTTCCAATGAGAAATTTCTTTTTATGTTTATGAGGCATCACACATTATTTTTATAACTCTTTGGTAAGGGATCGGGTTAAATTAATGTATCATCAAAAATTAATTTTTCCTCATTAATTATAGCCTTCTATTTCATTTGCACACTATATCTTTTTAGGTTAACTTTACTGTAAGGCTTGGCTAAATTAGCAAATGCTGCTTATTATTCTCTAAGATCCTATCATTCCTAAAAAATCTTCTACATCTGTCAAATCTTAGTGGAGCAGGATTTCCACAATAACCCTTATTTCTCTACATATCTTAAATCTATATACACTTTTTATTTACCCTATTTAAATCTAGGGATTGGTCACTCTTTGATCTGGTTCTTTATCCTGCTATTATCCCTGTTTCTAGACTAGTTCTATTATTTTAAATGGCTCTATATTCTTACTATACACAGTAACATCATTCTATAGGCTTGTTCATTCTGTCTCCAAATACTAGATCATTATTCTGTCAATAGTTAGAAGAGCTGAGGTGAGCCCGTCGACTTCACTCTAATTTCTAGCATTCTTCAAAATTGCTAATAGCCGTGAATGGCTTGTATTCTTTGACCATGGTACTTACAATATCATCTATGTATCTCACTCCTCAATAATTGAGCCAAACATTATTTATCATCGGGATAGACATTTCATTTATATTCTACGTTTTAATTCTACTTATGATGATCTTTACTAGTCTAACTATTATCCTCATTGGGTAATATATCTCGGGAGATTTATAAGGAGACTTATTTATTTCATTTTAACACTCATAGTGTTCCTTGTGGGGCGTTGGCTGATAGGAGGTAATATTTCATGATTTATACCGGTATATAAAAAGTTTTAATAAGTTTTGGCAGGTTCTGGCGCGCATGTTTCTACAGTATTCGCTTTTTTAGTTGCTACTCTTCTATTCTGCCTAACTTATCGCCTGCAATGGCTAATCTCTGCCTATTTTTCATCTACCCCTACTTTTATGCTCCTTATGGTAAACTATCCCCCTTTCTGATTACCTAACTGTAATCTCTACTCCTTTATTTTAGAAGTCATTACCAGCCATTCAGATGAGTTATTTTTTTTTCCGTAGTAGTATTAATTAATTAATTAGCGTGCATTCATTTTCCTTCATCTGAAATTCATTGTTATCTCTTTTGACAAACTCTGGCATCCTATTTTTAGTTAACCTATCTTCTTTATATTTGCGGGTTATTTTGATTTAGGCATCATTATGACTTCTCTGGCTAAATTTTAGCTTTTTATATTTTCAGTACTGATCAGACTTTATATTTGCTTAATAGCATCATAGCTCATTTAATATTCATATGCCCATATCTTCATCTTAAATCTTTGTGCCTAACAGCAACACATTTCTTTTAATTCATATGCCTATAGCATCATTTATATCCTTTCTGCCCAAAGCAGCATAAATCTATAAGCCTATAGCATTATTTGCCTATAACAATAGTTTCTTGGAATTCCCTTTTTTATTTAGACTATTATATTTTATTCACTGTATTATCTGTCGACATTCTATTTTATTTATATGGCGCCTATTATATATTCACAAGGAGTTTCTTCATTCATGGCTACTCATCCTATTTCTCAACTTTATTTCTCATTGTCCTTTTAGTTCATTTCCATTTCCTTTTCTTAGTCCGGAGTCTGTTTCTTCTGTCAAATTCGTCTCTTACAAAGTGGCCAGTTTTGTAAAAGACTTGTCTTTGACAAATAGAATCATACCCTGACTATCTTATTTTTATTTTAAGCCTGCACTTCTCACAAATAAAATTCATACTTCATCATTGTACCGTTTTTGAACGATATCTTAAGGCTCTATTGGGAAATGTTACTTAAAAAAATCACATCTTTGTTCATCATTTGGCACATTTTGGCATTTAATTCTCTATCTAACCTGACGGTTCATACCCCTTTATTTCTGCTTGTTTGCATTTAATTTCTTCAAATCATTTATTTTCACCCTTGAAATCTGGAAACAGGTATTTTTGAATATTTTATCACTGTATTGCATCCTAGTATATCAACTGTATTTGCCAGTCTCCATTAGGCATTTAATAGTCATTTGCACCGCTACATATGCCTTTCTTTCCTATATAATATTTTTCGTCTTCCTGACTTCCTTTCTATCCGGCTAACTATTTTTAATTCGTTTCTTTATCACTATTTGGAGGATTTGAATTTCACTTTCTTTGTGCCGCAGGGCGTTCTGAGAAATGTCTTCGTTTATTTCATGATGGGGTTCTTTATTTCTGTGCCTGCCTGTTTGCCCTGTATGTCTTCCCCTTTTTCATTATTTCGCATGATTTCTATCCCCTTTTATGTAATCTTTCCCTAGACTTAAATGTGTCCTCTCTATTTTTTTTAACTGTCTTGACCTAAATTTCTGCCCATTATTCTATTTAACTCTAGGGTAATTTGCGCCTCGTTCCAGTGTACTGTTATAACTTCCCTGCAACTATTCAAATTACTCAGAATTTCTCTGGTAGGATTTGTGGCTATTAGTTCCTTAGACTTTTACTTCCTGATTTCCTATCGTTATTGCTAGTTTCCCTTTCTCTTCGTAAAACTCATATCTAGGATGCTACTTGTCACATAAGTTAATGCCTCATCTATTTCTACATATAGGGAATTATCATTAGCAATAAACTGACATTTAGCAAAGGAATCATGTCCATTTTACTGATGCTACGTGGTCCTCCATTTGTGTGGCAAATTCATTTACTGAGCCACCCTCATGTTTTACCTTTGGCTGATCGCCATAATTGCCCACATTATTTTTGAAACTCACTCAAAGCTGCTACATTTTTAAA
>NC_090748.1:58069042-58089042 GCF_036898095.1 Palaemon carinicauda | reverse complement strand
AATCCGAATAGGATAAAAGGTTATTCTTTATTGCTCCAAAAATTAACCTTTTTACCATTCTATCACACACCTCAACCATAGATCCCAACTGACTAGCACCTTTGCAATATTGTTGAAAGGAAAAAGGTGCAACATTATTTTCTTCAAAATAAAGCAAAGTTTCTGGATCCCTGATAAATGAGGTAATGATATCAGCTCCGGCTACAAGCTGCGATCCCTGATCACTAATGCATAACTGAAGGATCCCATACTCCAAGCAATGCATCTGAAAAGCTCTTAAAAATTCACTTACATTTAAACTTTTAACTACCTTCATATTGATTGCTCTAGACCACGTAAGAGTCAAACATAATAACCATACTTTATGTGTCCCACCACTAACTTTAACTGAAAATGGACCAAGATAATCTATAAATATATTGGTAAAAGGTATATTAGGTGGATTACAACGGAAATCTCTATAGGAATTCTGATTAAGTTTTATGTTACGAATATTGAACCGACGACAATGAATACACTGCTTCAAAGCTTTCTTAACAGTAGAAAAATGTTCGGGTATGAAATAATTTCTTCTTAATTCGGTCAATACGGCATAACTACCAGAATGAAGTAATTTATCATGAGCATTCATTATAATAAGTCTTGTGAGATTACTATCATTAGGCAGTAGAATGGGAAACTTGTTATCTTTCTTTAAATACCACTTCTTAAATTTACTTCTTACTCTAAGCAAACCTTGCTCATCAAAAAATATGTTAAACTTTGTCACAATAGAAGGAATGTCTTTAATGGGCACAGAAACTTGTCTGAAATATTCAAAAACTTCAGGAAAATATTTCTTCTGCTCACAAGATATCCATAAATTAATGGCTTGAGCAAAGTAGGGAGTACTAGAATCATCATTATCACACTTCAACCCTGCTCTAACTTTCCATTTTTGGACACACATTAAAACTCCGATATACTAGCACTAGTCTCCTAAAACTGGAAAACTTGTTAATATCAATGAGAGGCTCCGCACTGGACAAAAGCACAGCAAGACCATGAGAACAATTGCTCTCTTCACCAATTTCAAATGCTGGTATTGTGACTGATAGCTCTGGAATATTGGCTTCATCCAAACTTGGTCCTGAAAAATAATTTGAATTCATAAGCTGATTATACGACACACATCTTGTCACCAAATCTGCAGGATTTGCCTTACCAGAAACCAATTTAAAAGTAACAGGAAACATTTCACACTTTCTCTGAATATTATGAATCCTGTTGTGAACAAATGTTGTGTGTTTATTCATTTTATCTAGTTTAGATGAAGATGCATTACGCCAATGTAAAGCACAAATGGAATCTGTATATAAAGTTATATTCACAATCTGTAGAGGCTTCATGCAATGTGACCCAGACAAGTCATTGAAAATTTCCATGGCACATTCTACTCCTAAACTTATTGCATTTAACTCAATGGCTGGTATCGACTATCCATATAGCTGTTTATTAACTAGTCTATTCTTGGCATGAACGAAGCTAAGCTTATTAGTTTCATTATGAAGCAGATAAAGGACACATCCATATATATCACGACTGGCATCAGTAAACACTACAATACTATATTTACCATTACGAGGACCAACAAATCTAGAAATACGTAAAGGTGCTGCTCTGTTACACTGCTTTGAAATATTTTGCCCTTCCTTCTGCAACTCCTGAGATAGTATTTGATCCCATTCAAGTTTCTTTCGACACTGTAATTTATGCATAAATAATCTACACCTGTTAAATAATGGCATATTAAATCCAAAGATATTGAACTGGGAAGCAATAGTTTGCAATATGGACCTTTTAGTCTTGGCTTCAGAATTTAGATTAAGGGGCTTTGTGAATATTTCATCTGAGTACCTATCCCATGTTAGACCGAACAGTTTATTTATTTCAGGAGTGACTACTTTATTTTCAACATCAATTTCATTCTGTAAATCCCTATCATTAGTGACAATCTGTTGAATCTTGAAAATATAGGGCTCAAAAATACATGGAATCTGTTTATAAGCCCAATATAAACTCTCTGAATCATTGAAAGTTACAGCTCCATTAACCATATATATAAGTGAATATATTGAATGCTTCAATTCAGACAACATTGACTGGTCAGATGCTTGTGCAACTAATATGTAATACACAGATATCATAAGTAAAAATGGGCTACATCTTAATCCAAACGAAAGCCTAACATTCTTAAATGCAACCAAGGAAAAATCTCCCTTACTAACATTTCTGTACCAGTAAAACAGTAATCTAGCTTGGTCAGCTTCACTTAAAGCAAACATATTAAATGCCTTCTGCAAATCAAAAACTAAAAAATTCTTATCAAACTGTATATTAAGGAAAGATGATGACAATTTCTGATTCAAAATAGGTCCTGAAAACATATACTGGTTATGTGATAAAGATATGCTTTTAGAAGATTCCATGAGATTAGACAAAAACACTACCTTTTATTTAGTTGAATCTCTGTCTGGCTTAAAAATAGGCATATGAGGCAAGAAAGAGAAGTAGGGATGTTCAGCCTTGTAAACCTCTAAATCATATATTGGCCCAATGATACCCAACTTCATCTGCTCTTTAAAAGTTTGATCAACTAATTGTAAATGACCTTTATTCTTCCTGAGCTTCTTAAGGTTTGACTTAAGTATGAGCTTAGATTACACCTCATTTTTAGAAAGTAAATGAGACACTTTGGTATTCCATGACAAAGGAACTTCTTTCCTTCCATCAGATCTTCTACTAATCTGTTTTAAAGTAAATTCCGTTGACTTTTCGTCAAGGTCTGTATTAGTTTCACAATAATTGGTTTGATCATAATTCAAGAAATACTTGCACTCTGATTCGAGAAAATATTACCCTTATCATTAAAGACTGAAAAAATGTATTAGTAGTAAACCCTGATAGGCAATTCTCTTCCAAAATAGCAACACTACTGCTAAGAAAAAATGAATTGCTATAAACATGGAAATTAGAAAAATTAGCTTCCTTACTTACCGATAAACAAGCTCCCAATCCCCCATCTGTACCTCTCAAATTGGCAAGCAAAGCTTCAATATTACCAGTGAGCATTATTCCTACCTTAGATTCAGTGTACACAGAGGGATTCACATTACCAATCACTATCTCTTTTCCCGTTAAGCAACTGAAAGAATCTGTGCCCAGCAAAAGATGCACATTACCAATTTTCCTCAAATTACTATTCAACAACTTATCAGCAAGAATTAACCCTTTAGTGGGCACAACTTCAACAAGTTCACCAAGAAAGGGTAACTCCAAATTAATGCTTATATCCGGAACCACAATTGCCAAAATATGCTCCACTGAATCTCCAATCCTAAGAGGCATCTTAATAACTTTAGTACAGTACTTTTTACTCTCATTAAATCCCTTGACAGTGAGCTCAATGTTTGAGTGAACAATATCAAACTTGTGTGAATTTGCTAATCTAGCAGACACAAATGTACTCTGAGAACCGCTGTCCTTCAAACCCCTATAGACACTACCATTGCCCTCAAGAGCAAAAGTAAATGTGGGCAATATGGAATTCGTCGAGTACTGTTGTGTTACAGCAACTCCACTGCTAGCCTCCTGTTTGGCATTAGAATTATGCTTATTAGTCCGAGTTGATGCACCCCTTGCAGATTCTGACACACAAAGGTAACTCAGGTGATAACCATTACAATTTATGCAGCACTTTGTAAACCTAAACCTACACTCGCTAGACACATGGTTTAACATTCCACATTTTACACAACCTCCGAAAGACTCAATTATTTGAACTTTTTCTGCAGGAGTAGAGAATCTCTGACATTTATTAACATAATGATTAGTTTCCTTACTATCACTACTACAAAGGAGACAGTTTGGTACAGAAGATTTACTTTCCATTACTTTAGTTTTGACAGCCAAACTATCAGTAGTCTTTAACAGGAGTATTTCTGAACTTATTTCTGAACTTAATCTCTTGAGGAGTTTTACCTTTAGTACTTTCGTACCTCTCACTAGCATTGAAAAAATGATCAAGAATATCATCCAAAGAGGGGTGAGTTTTCGTGGCGATTTGAATCAAGTGACTCTTGAAATTATCATTAATACCACGCCAAGCAAAAAACCTTGTAAACTCATTAGCATCAATTTTTAACGTCCTAACAGCCTCACAAATAGTTCTCAGATTTGAGATAAATATGAAAGGATCATCCTTCTCTCCAAGCTTAAGATTCAACAATTTCTGGATGGTAGAATTTACTCTAGCTTCTTTAGAAGCAAAAGCTGAAACCAACAACTCCTTGGCATCTTTGTAAGATTGCTTGTCAGCTTCTAAGCTATAGAACAAATACTTAGCCCTACCATCTATTTGTTGTTTTAGTAAAAGCAACAAATCCCGATCTGGATAACTAAATGCACTGGTTGTGTTTTCAAACTCAGTTATGAACCTTAAAAAAATCTTCCCCTTCTCTACTACTAAATTTTGGAAGAGGAGCTATGGGCTGCTTAAGGAAGCTTCTAGCAGTATCAGTTACATTAGAACGAGGATTTGTAGATACATCAAGCAAGGGCAATAACCTTTCAATTTTATCCAAATAATCTTGACATGAATTTAATTCCGTTTCCAAATCAGCCTCAACTACAGTTTCTCTATTAAAAAATTTCTCAGCTAGAATATTACTATCGAGATCAGACAAATTTTCCTTATAGTGTAAGAGAATACCTCTCTCAGACAAACGCTCAGAAGGATTAAAGGAAACATAATTTTTAACATTATTAAAACATTCAGTGACATTTTTCCTAATAGTCTTCCGCTCACCTACAAATATCTGTAACTTATTCATATTTAACAAAATATAACAAGCTAGAAAAGAAAATTAATCATTGGACTCTGGGCAACCCTCAAACACAAGAATTTTACTCCGGCAAATTCAGCAGTGTACATCAAAGCGCCATAAGCTGAAATTTGAACATTTACAATGGTAGTTAGGAAAACTCTTCAACACAATTCATAAAATTTATTATACTCATTTAAGAGAAGTAAAAATGCTATAAATTGTCTATTCAGATTGCTTGAAGGTTATATCTAGGGGTAATTTTCAAACTACTTTCAGCTTTTCCAACAACAAAAAGGAATATATCAAGATATAATAAAAGAAAGGAAATTATATAAATTCAATTTGAGCAAAGTATATCAATAAATCGTAAATTGCATATATAATCTATATAAACCTAATAAGCAATTACCGATAACGTTGGGAGTGCTCGCCAATGTAAGAAAAAGGGAATTTATCCTCGGACTAAGTCACTTCAATTAAACATATGGATAAATGATATCCTGGAAAATGAAATACATTCCGACATCAAAAAAATATCCTTAAGCTATAAATATAAGCAATATAATTTTGTATAATGTATTCACTATAACATTCATCCTTCGAATTAAATCTAATGTAAAATCTTACCAATAATATAAATACGAAAGATGAACGTAGGCTGACAACCCAGGACGACCTAGCTTCACCAATTATACCTAAGCAAAAGTACTCTACAAATAGAACAAATTAATATGAGGAGCTAATATCAAAATTAGTTTAATAGTACACAATATATATATATATATATATATATATATATATATATATATATATATATATATATATTTATATATATATATATATATATATATATATATATATATATATATATATATATTTATATATATGTATATATTTATATATATATATATATATATATATATATATATATATTAATATATATATATATATATATATATATATATATATATATATATATATATATTAATATATATATATATATATATATATATATATATATATATATATATATATATATATATATCAGAGAGGAAGGAATTTATTTTTATATTGGTGCTTTGAAGGCTTAAGGCAACGGATAATGATTACCATTAGACATTGAAAAACCCCTAACAATGCTTGGTTCTAACCTTTATCCATGCAAGCTATGAGACGAGTCGAATGCCCTCGAAGTTTAAAGTCTCATGCCGAAGAAAGCTCAGAGTCCAAATTAAGGGAAGCTAGTTAATGTTTAATAACTTCGTAAATGTGGAAACACTTAAATCACGTAACCCAAACATGGTTCAATAAAATAGCAGCACAGCACAAATTCAATGCGATAAAAATCTTGTAGCACAAATCTAGCAGGTAAAATCTCCGTGTCCAAATACTGCCAGTGAAGCTATTGACGGTATGGTTTGCTAGGCAAAACTGACGTGGGTATATCCATGAACCTCCCAAGTAAAGAGAAAATGGCGTGTTTAGAAGGCTTGTTAGCTAATTACTTTGCTTGTAATACGCAAGCAGGACTTAGATGGTACTAAGCATACAAATGTATTTAACTAGTTATTTTAATAGTTTAAGAGAAAAGTCCTCCTCCCTTCAATAAATACAAATATACATATACTAATAAACAAATGTAAGAAATTTTAATTTCCGTTTACTTTAAGATCTTTTGTCAGAAACGGAAGAGGTGCAGATCCTGTTTAGTGAGTTTGAGGATTCTTGTTCAGAGAATGCCACTTTTTGTTATTGGAGAACCTACATGAAGTTGATCTCCATCCTTCCGAGGTTCACTCGGTCTCTTCGTGAGGGAGACTGGGGCCTGTTCCTTACATCATTTTCTGAAATGCTGCTTTGGTTTAGAGCATTTGATCATTTCTATTACTCACGTTGGGGAGCTGTCTTCCTAGCTGATATGCATATGGTACCCAAAACTGCTCCAGAGGTGCACAGAGCCTTTATTGCAGGAGACTTTGTAACAAAAGAAACAAAGCACAAGTTCAACGAAAAACCTGAAGACAATGCTATTAAACATGTTAACAAGACCGGCAAGGTAGCTGGAGAACTGGTCGGGATTACAAAAACAGACACCGGCCGTGATAGATGGGGCCTAACTTTCAATGAGAGAGCTCAGCTAACCAGAGATACTAAGACGATGTTCAATGTAGCGGGCAATGAAGAAGATGATGACAAGCATGAATTTGCACATTAAGATTTTGGTTCAAAGAGAATGAAGCAAGACCAAGATGATGTGCAAAAGCTCATTGACCTGTTCGAGATTAACAATCCATTTGATCGCAATTCCCGAGAACTGGTCTCAACTACAAGTGATATTGCAAGTGAAGTGGTTACGAATGACCTTCTGCATGCTGAAGTTACAGGGAAGCAGGTTGTGTCAGAGTTTGTGGAGAACAGGTTCACTAAGAAAACAACAGGTTTTCACGACAGAATCAAATAAAAGAATCTTAAAACATTTGAGAGTATGTACACTGTGGAAGTCAATGTCTGAAAGGAAAAAACTGTTGCACTAAAGGCTGACAGAAAACTACTCATGCATGTGGTGACAGCAATACAAGCAGGCAGAGATACTGACATGAATAAAAAGTTGGAACAAGAGATTGGTGCAGTGCCACTTTACCTGGCAATGCCTGATGGCAGACTGCATCTACCTCAGAACATTCAGAACAAAGCAGACCTTGGCAAGATTCTCCAGCAATGCTTGCCACATAATGTTACGCCTGAACCATTACAAACATGCACTGTCATTGATGGAATGGGCATGATCCAGACACTAGGAAATAGGATGAACGCTAAAACTCTCGGCGAATGGGCCGATGCTGTTGCTGATTATGTCAGTCATGTGTTTTCCAACAGTTGTTCTAGGGTTGACCTTGCCTTTGACCAGTACAGGAAGAAAACAATCAAGTCAAAATCTCTAGGTCAGAGAGTACGAGGCAAGAAAGCAATCAGACGAGATGTGCAAGCAAGAAGTCAGTCCATGAGGCAGTGGGATAAATTCATCTCCGTAGATGAAAACAAAGCGAGCTTGGCTAATTTTCTATGCCTAGAGTTAGCAAACAAGTTCCACAATCAAGAAGGAGTGGAGCTGGTATTGAACGGAGGATTCAAGGACCCTGCAAAAGTGTGGACATCATCTGCTGAGCATGAAGAGGCGGACACTAGGATTCTTCTCCATGTGAAGAATGCTAGTGAACAGGGATACCCACAAACTATTGTTGTGAGCCGAGACACTGATGTTCTTGTTCTCCTTCTTGTCTCTCAGCCACAGCTCAGCCACTTTCTCTGGATGAAAGCCGCAACACCTAAAAATCAAAACTTTGTTCCTGTTCATTCCATCAGCATCACATATTCACAGAGAGCATCACTTCTCACATCTCATGCTGTAACAGGTTTAGATGCTACAAGTCAGTTTGCTGGAATTGTGAAGCCCTCTGCATGGGTTATCTTCCAACAAAACTCACAGCTTCTGCAAAATCTCGGCAAGGAAGACTTTCCAGAGGAGAATGTGATTGCCGATACAGAGTCCTTTGTCTGCAAGCTGTATGTTCCCAATAGCCAAGAAAACTCCATCCAGCAAGTCAGGTGTGATCTATTTCTTGGCTTGACCAAATCAATTGAGAATCTGCATCCAACCCGTGATGCTTTGATTCTTCACATCAGGCGTGCACATTATTAGTCCCTAGTGGGGAGAAGAACCTTGGAAGCTGAACCGCATCTTCTTGCACCTGAGGATAGTGGGTGGGAACTGTTGATAAAAGAAGGTAGTAAGATATTTCAGCCACAACTGATGTCTGGGAAACCAATCACGGCATTCTGTTTGGAGCTCACAACATGAAATGTCGAGCAGTTTGTGCAACTCGACGTTGCAAATGTACACATAATGGAATTGGATGCACACAAGCATGTGGATGTAAAAGCCTTTGCAGAAATTCATTTACTGTTCAAGTTCAATGGGCATTTGTGAAATGTTTGTTTGTTCCTTCAATGTTTCCTTTAATACACGTAGTGATTGTTCTGCTGTCTATTTTTCAGATCATTTACCCTCATTTCATTTTCCTCATAAAACTGGCAATAATACCAACTTTTGTGATCCAAAACAAAAATAAAGTACATAAACATGTTTCTCCAGTTGAAATATGGTGTAATTGTCACAAACATAAAAGATTTCTGTCCATTACAATCTACAGTATGAGTAAAACATTCTGACGGCAGCCATCTTAGAAACTGTCATGGCGGCTGTACCATCCACATTTACAATGTCCAACAAATTGAACTAGACTTCCCCATGCCTTGACACTTAAAAAACACATGTTGCACTAATCTAACATGAAATCATCTGCGAGCTATTTTTTAAGCTAAATACAGAGTTAGGCTACCTGACTAATAGTTTATATATGAGAGAGCAAATATAATGTTGTTAATGATCTTAAAATATTTCATTATGATTATTGTTACTTCTCTTGCAGTTTATGTATTTCCTTGTTTCCTTCCTTCAATGTGCTATTTTTCCCCATTGGAGCTCTTGTGCTATAGCATCATCCTTTTCCAACTAAGATTATAGCTGAGGTAATATTAATAACAATAATAATAATAATAATAATAATAATAATAATAATAATAATAATAATAATAATAAAAATAATAATAATAATAATAATAATAATAATAATAATAAAACTCCAGAGATGGAAAGCCCGTGGATATGATATAATAACTGCTGAGAGGATTTTGGCTGGAAATGAAGAAACTCCGAATATACTTACAACATTATTTTGTAGAATGTGGCGGGAAAGGCAAAACCTGGTGAAGGTAGTAGGTTAGCCAGGGCACCAGACACTCGTTGAGATACTACCTCTAAAGAGTTATGGGGTCCTTTGACTGGCCAGGCAATACTACATTGGATCCTTCTCTCTGGTTATGGTTCAATTTCCCTTATCCTACATATACACCGAACAGTCTTGCATATTCATTACAGATTCTCCTCTGGCCTCATATACCTGACAACACTGAGATTGCCAAACAATTCTTTTTTACCTAAGGGGTTAACTACTGTACTGTAATTGTTCAGTGGCTACTTTTCTCTTGGTAAGGGTAGAACACTTTTTAGCTCTGATAAGCAGCTCTTCTAGGAGAAGGACACTCCAAAATCAAACAATTGTTCTATAGTCTTGGGTAGTGCCATACCCTCTGTACCATGGTCTTCCACTGTCTTGGATTACAGTTCCCTAACTTGTGGGTGCAATTAGGCATACTATTCTATCTAATTTCTCTTCCTCTTTTTTTTTTCATTTGTTAGATTATTACAGTTTATATAGGAAATATTTATTTTAATGTTACTGTTCATAAAATATAATTTTTCCCTGTTTCCTTTCCTCACTGGGCTATTTCCCTATTGGTGCCCCTGGGCTTATAGCATCCTGCTTTTCCAACTTGGTTTGTAGCTTAGCAAATAATAATAATAATAATAATAATAATAATAAGTTCAAAGTTGGAGCAAATGTTTTTATGTTGACCAGGCTGACATGAGTCTTTTTATTGTTTATATATGCCATATCTGTTTGTGACGTTGTTAATAGTTTATATATGACATATCTATTTTGACATTGTTACTGTTTTTAGAATGATCTATTGTTAATTTGTTCCCATCATTTATTTATTTCCTTATTTCCTCTCCTCACCGGGCATTTTTTCCTTATTGGAGCCCTTGGGCTTATAGCATCTTACTTTTCCAACTATGGTTGTAACTTGGCTAATAATAATAATAATAATAATAATAATAATAATAATAATAATAATAATAATAATAATAATGTAAGGAGAGCTAGGATTTCAATAATTTCAGACACATCTCAGGTCATTGGAATGAAAATATATAGTGTGCTCATTCTAAAGAGACTAGAAAGAAAGATTGATGAAAAGCTAAGAGATGAACAAGCTGGGTTTCGAAAAGTTGAAAGTTGTCCTGACCAAATTTTCCTTTTAAAACATGTACAGCAATGTGAAGAACATAGATATTCACTTTTGATGGCATTTGTGGGCTATGAAAAAGCCTTTGATTGTGTGTACAGGCCAATTTTGTGGAAAATGCGTTCCTCTTAAATATATAAATTTGATTAAGTCTGTTCCTGAACATAGCAAGTGCAAAGTTTATGTTAATGGAGATCTATTAAAAGAATTTCAGTGAACAGCGGAGTGTTCCAAGGAAATGTGTTGTTACCTATGTTATTTATCCTCATGGATTTGTAATGCACAGAACATTTGAGGATGGCAGAGAAGGATTGGAAGGGATTGGTAATAGGAAATTAGCGGATCTAGAATATGCTGAGGATCCTGTATTAGAAAAATACAACAGGACTTACAAAGGTTGCTTACCAGAATGCATGAGATATCACATCAGGTTGGGCTTGAGATAAATAGAAGAAAGACAGAGATGGAATATGCAATAGAATATGAAATATCATTGGAACGGGAAAGGAGTAAACACTTAGATTAATTCAAATATTCAGGTACTATAAATCTAATACAGGGTTCTTAGAACTGGGATTTAATGAAAGATTGAAAAAAGCAAATCAGACAACGGTTACGTTAAGTAAAAATCCGCCTATATATCAGTTTAGTAAGATTGGTGTTACTGTATGGACAAGATTCGTGGTATGACAGTGTAACAATATTCAACAGATTTGAGAACAAATACCTCAGAAAATATTTGGGAGTTAAATGGCAGGACAGGATTAGAAATGAAACTATAAGAGCAATTACTCAAGTGCCATATGAGATCATGGTTAGGGGTAGATGGAGAAGGTTTGGGTATGCTCTTCACACTCCCAAAGAGAGATTATTTCACCAAACTTTCAACTGAAAGCCCCCAGATCTACATGGCCGAGGACTATGAAGCGTAAGTAGATGATGATGAATGTAGAAGTATTGATTTAGAACCTCAAGATAGAGATGACTGGCTAAATATAACCGAGACCCTTTGCCTCAATAGGCGTAGGAGGAGAGGATGATGATGATGATGATGATATGCACTGACTCCTCTGGTGTTATAATTAGCAAGGTTGGACCTCAATTTGGGACCTCAGATTATGCCCTGGTTTCACTAGTAATTATGACTGAGCAGCCTGTCCATGATGTGCCATGTTCACGGAAGACATAAAATCTCAAGCCCACTGGAATAGCATTTCAAGTGATCTTTTGCAATCAAATTGGTCAGAAGTCTCTCAAGGGACAGAGGCCGTTCTCTTAAATGAAAATCTGGTCAACATCATTGAAGGAGAAACCCTGCTTCGATAGAGAGGTTTATCATATTCAGAAAAATACCAGATCAGATTTGACTTGGATTAACTATACTTAGCTAAGAGCTGTTTCTCAGAGAATTTATGCTTCAATTGAAAAGGAGTACAATTTGACCATAAAATGAACCGTTTCTGGTTCAACCCCGATACATAAATGGTGAGTTTTCCTTAAATCTACACTCTTTGGCATAGACTTAACAGTTTCCCCTCTACTTAAACCAGATGGCTCTGATACTCTTGTGTAGTGTGTTTGATAGTAAGCAGGGTTGGCTAATGAGAAACTCCATCTTCCTCCTTCCTATTTTCCCGAGGATATCCTAACTAGTCTAGGTTTTTGGGTCTTTGAAATTAAAACACTTACTGTTCTTTGATGTTTTGGGAGGTTATGTTACTCATAAAGACAACTACTAAGTTGTTTGTTATTTTTTTTTTCTTTTGCCAGTTAGCAAGGAGTTCTTTTTACACTTGTTGGAAAGCTGGTAATGTTAATCTATTGGGTAAATGTGTTTGCGGTAGGTTGAGGCCAACAATTCACAACCCAATTTCCCTAAATCCCATATTATCTAAAGTTTTTGAATGATTATTGTCAAAACATTCAAATAGGTATAATGCAGTTAATCATATTTTCCTCAATCTGCCATTTGGTTTTGGCAAGGACATAGGAGCATTTGATGCCCTTACCATTTCCAATACTGTACAAGTTTTTTTCTATTATGGTCAGGAAATCTGAATGATTGGCCTTGATTTTGGTGCTGCCTTTGACCGTGTTAATTATGAGGCACTTATTATCAAACTTGAACAGATGGAAATCAATGGGTCTTATCTAACCAGCATTATTGATATTTTTAAGTAAAAGACTGTAAAGAGTAGTTGTTGACGGGCACTAAAGTGAATATAGGAATATAATACCTGGTGTTTCTGAGAGTGGTGTTGACTACCCATAACTTTTCATATGATATATGTATGATATGTGGAATGACCTATAAAACAAGTTCGTTATATAGGCAGATAATGCTACTCTCTTTACATCTCTTCCATCTCCTATGGCTGTTGAATCCCTTAATAGAGGAATAGCAAAAATTAGTGTGCAGACATAAAGTTGAATCCTAATAGAACTCAAGCTATAACAGAAGGTATTTGGAGAACAGTGGATGCTCGAGATCCTAATCTTTAGATTGATAATGTTTTCTTAACAAATTTCAACTCTCTAAAATTCTAGGCTTGATTCTTTATTTGCAAATTGACACTGAGACACACATTCAGTCCGCTTCTTATCCAATAGCACAAAAACTGGCATATTGAGAATGTCTTTCAAGGTATTTGGTGATCAGTCGACCCTTAGGAAATATTTTAATTCTTTCATTTTACCTTGTGCCAAGTAATGTTCTCCTTTCTTGCCTTCAGCTGCAGACTGTCACCTTAATTTGTTGGATAGAAACTTGGCTGTCTATTAAACTATTTATTTCATATCTGGATATTATTTTCTGGCACTGTCGTTCAGTTAATTATTTATGCATGTTGTTATGTGGTAAGGATCAATAATATACTGTATAGTATTTTATAAGTTTTATTCCAGACTGTGGATTGATCATCCTAATCAGGCAGCTGAATTGATGGAGCTTCAGAAGTTCAAACTTTTTGTAAAATACTGTCTGTAGATTTGGTTACTATAAGTCCTGTTTTATTGTTTGTATATGTCTGATCTATCTTGACGTTGTTACTGATCAAAAAATACTTTATTTTTTTGTATTCATCACTTATATGGCAGTTTCTAAGAAAATTTTATTTTTATCTAGCATACTTACAATGGACCACCATTTAGGAGAACCCGGGGCTAGCTAGACCCTGCGACCAGGAATTTTCATCCCCATCAGGCCTAATCCCCCTAATTCCCCTCTCCACGTGCACGACCCTGGCCTCGCTTATTTTCCCACAATGCACTAAGAAGAAGCCTCAGGCAATCCTTTCTTAGGTCAAGACATCCATTCTACTCCTCATCCCAGAATCGACTCCTACCGAGGGTCTACCAAGGGATGGGATGGCAGTAACATGAGTGGTCCGTGGTAAGTATGTTAGGAAAAATATAATTTTCTTAGGAATTGTCATTACTTCCAATACGGGATTACCACGGATCACCGTTTAGGAGACTCAGAATTAGGAGGCGGGTAACAGAAGACCTCAGTAAGAAAGATGCCAATAGGGTCACGGAGAGGGTTATGGCCTGTCAGGAAAATAATTAAGGTGGACCACATTACAAAATCAGTCAGAGGAACACTCACCAAGACAACGTCTTCTTTGTCCAGGATCGATATAAGGTATAAGGAGGAGATAGGGATTCGAGACGGTCTATCCCTCACCGTTCTGTTTGGAGTGTGCTATGTGCAGTTCGCCGTTAGTTCCTCTATTGTGAAACCATGACCGGTCTGAGTTTGAACCCCTCCTGAGATCTGAGGGACTAGTCCTTGAAATAGTGCGCCGCATAGGTCGATTATCTCCTCCATATACCCGCCATGTTCTTTTTGAAGGCCATTGAGGTGCCGATGCTCCTTATGTCATTTGGCTTGGAGGACTCAGGCAAGGGTTTACCCTTCGCCATGTGTGCCCTACGGATTGTCTCTCTAAGCCAGAAAGAGATTGTGTTTTTAGAGGCCGCCTTTTTCACCTTCCCCGTAGTCACTAACTGGTTCCTAATGGTTGGACGGAGGTTAGCGGTCCTAGAGAGGTATTTACACAACACTCTTACACGGCACAATAATAAGTCCTCCTGGTCATTTGTCCTGGGGATGGTGGGGATGGAGAACTCCTCAAACCGGGGGCTCTGCCACGGCCGGTTTCTAGGTCTTAGCTACAAAGGAGAGGACAAACTAACACCTTCCTGCTGTAAGAGTGAGAGACATCTCGCCTACTTGCTTGGATGAGGCCAGGGCCAGGAGGAAAACCATCTTCAAGGTGAGCTCCCTTTCCATGATCTGCCTCAGGGCCTCAAAGGCCGGTTTCTTCAAAGCAGTGAGAACCTTGATAATGACCCACGCAGTGGCCTGGAGAACTCGGGACGGACAGGATTGCTAGAATCCTCTTATAAGCATCGAGAACTGCTTGTATGGGGAAGACCTGTCCCAGGAATGCTCGGAAACCCTTCACTGCCGGCATGTGCCCTGGCCAAGGCCTAGGTGGACCAGGAAATCTACGATGATGGGGATCAAGGCGTTGGGCAGCTTGATGCCCTCCTTGGTGCACCACTTACCAAAGGTAGCCCATTTCGCTTGGTATATTGGTATATTACCCGTCATCTGTGCGGACGTCCTTCTGGAGGAACTGTGTTTTCTTAACAGATGAAGAATAGTCACCACGCATGAAGGAATAGGTTTGGGAGATCCTCATGGAACGTCCGGAATTGTGACTGCTTTAAGAGGTCTTGCCGCATAGTAAGAGACCACGCCAGCTCCCCCGCCAAGTCCACGAGATCGCGAAACACTCTTTTCTGGGCCACCTCGTAGCTACCGACATCATCTTTGCTTGTCTTGTTCTTCGAAAATGGTTGATGGTCTGACGTAAAAGGCTGAAAGGGGGGAAAGTGTACACGTGCACCACATCCCATGGAAGCTGTAACGTGTTCTCCCTCGCTGCTGTGTGTCTGGTACTGGGGAGCAGAAGACAGGCAACTTCGCATTTAGCCTCGTTATGAAGAGGTCAAGAGAGGGAGAACTCCACTTTTCCAGTACTGTTTTTGCCACCTCAGGGTGTAAAAACCTTTCGGTAGTCAGCACTTGTCCTTGCCTGTTGAGACTCTCTGCGACCACATTTCTCTTCCCCGGAATGTACCTGGCCGTCAGGGAGATGGTATTATCCTCAACCCAGGACAGGATCTCCGCTGCCAGGTCATGAATACGACAGGACCAAAGAACGCCCTGCTTCCCGATTTAGGCGACGACAGTGAAATTGTCACTCATCAAGGCCACTCTCCTCCCCACTAACAAGCTCCCCAATTCAAGGAGGGCTTTTCGAACTGCCAGAAGTTCGAGTTCGTCTATGATGAGGGCCTTTTCCTACAGAGACCAAAGTACTACAGCCACTTGGTCAGGCAGATGTGCTCCCTATCCCTACCTAGATGCCTCCATGAAGAGGAGGACTTCCGAAGGAGGATCCAACAGTGAGACACCTGCTACAGTGTTCCTCAGATCTAACCACTACTGGAGAGCCTCCCTGCTTGACTGGGATGGGGGGTGACTTGCTGATAGGTGTCTCGACATTAGGGCCTAGATTTCATTCATTCCTCGAGGGTGACCTGTCCTTCTTCGACTTCTTCCATTTCTTAGTGGCCATCTTACCCCACTAGCCACATCATCAGTTTCCCTCTGGTTATTACTTTTTCCAAGGGCACTGGGTCCCCACTAGCCTCAGCCACTCCTTCAGAGAGGCCGGCTCCCTCTTGATGAGAAGCAGCGCTACTTTTTCCAACTTCACAAGCCTCTCTCTCGTCGGGAAGGATCTGGCCTGCATGGAGCATACTTCCCTCCTCAGGTACACCATCCTCGTTGTTGGGGAGAACTGGGACTTTTCCCAATTGAATACCAATCCCAGTTCCACACATAAGCCCACTAACTCGTCCCTCTGCTTCTAAAACTCTCCCTGAGATTCTGAGAGGAGCAACCAATAGTCAAGGTTACTCAAGAGCCTCATTTCTCTCATGTGGGCCCACTGGGAGACCAGAGTAAAGACTCTGGTGAAAACCTAAGGAGCGGTCGAAAGTCCAAAGCAGAGTGTGAGGAACTGGAAGATTTCCTTTCCCCAATTGAATTGGAGAAACTTCCTGCTAGAAGGGTGTACCGGAACTTGGAAGTAGGCATCCTTGAGATCTAAAGATAAAATAAAATCTCATTCCCTGATGGCTGCCAGAACCGTCCTGGGCATTTACATCTTGAAGGCCGTCTTGGCAACGAACTGGTTGAGGGCCGAGAGGTTGATGAATGGGCGCCACCAACCCGAAGCTTTTTCCACCAGGAACAGAAAACTGAAGAATCCCGGAAGCTCGGGAGCCATGGGCTGGAAGACACCATACAAGAACAAATCCTGTATTTCCCCTTCCATGACACTCCATCGCTCTTCTTCTCTGGGCCGCAGTGATACGGCCTTGAGACCCCCACATCAGTCGGGGAGGGGAGTTTCGGAAGTGGATCCGGTAACCGTTCTGCAAGACCTGGAACGTTCACAGGTCTGTTCCTGCCTACATCCTCTTTTTTCACCTTACGGAGAGGCATCCCCTACCCACGGAGGGCATAAGGGAGAGGGGCCTTGCTCACTATCCCCTCTTGAAGAATCGCCCACTACAGGAATCTTCTCGTACTCCTTTTCCATGTGTGACCGGTACGTTTTCTGTCCTCCAGTGGGCGGCAGAAGTTATTTGGTTCTGAGGCGGTTGTGGAGGAAGGGGTGGTCCAATACTCAACTGGGCTCTGGGCCTTCTGTGCTCCATTTGACTAGTTTCTTCAACTTAATCTTCATGAAAGAGAAAATCCCCGACAATGGGGGGCATTTCTAAGGGCTCTCAGTTCCTTGTATGGGAGCTTCTTGGGTATCCTGTGGAGGACAGTCTCCCTCCTCCACAGCATGCAGTTCGATGACACGGTGTACGACTGCCCGGCCAAAAAGGATATAGCTCTCGATCCGGAAACTGTCAACTCCACAAACTGGTCCTTTGCCAGCCTACTCTGGATGTCATTGTCCAAGGCGAAGGATACGAGGGCCATGGACCAGAGGTCCAGCCATGAGGCCACATTACCCGTGTCCAAAGAACCTGCTTCCATGGCCATTGACTCTTGTATTGTGAACCCTATGGAACCCCTGGACAGCCTCTCTTCCGTGGAACCCAGAGCTAGGGCCACCAGGTTCTCCTCCGACGCTCGGTGCTCTTGACTGGCGCCTTCAGGAATGTAGAAGCACCTACGTTTCACCTCCAGGACGGGTAGGAGCTTCATTAGATTACTGGACCTGTGCGGTCCTCTTGGCTCTAATGTGGCAGAGGTGATCGTCTTCAACCTCTGCCCTAGGTCCTGGGAGAGGGGCAGGTCCAAGGAGGGCCTTGCCTCCCTTGGGACTTAGAACAGGTATTCCAGACTTGTTGAGTGGTACTGTGTCTGCGCCATAGAGGGCTCAGGGAGGTCATTGAGCCTCTGAATGAGGCTGAGGACTCTACAGAAGGAGGAAACTTCCTCGACCACCTCATCCTCTGGGTGGTCCCATGAGCATACCTTGGAAGGCCACTCTCCAGTAGTGGGATCGCCGCTAGGAGGCTCCTCCCACAGGGCTGGTGAAAGAACACCCTGGTGAGCTGTCTCTTTGGTCAAAGGACCTCTATGCTGCTCTTCCTCCTCTAGGCTGCGCTTCTACACTAGCACGGAACCAGGAGACAGGAAGTCGTAAGACAGCGACCTAGATGAGTGACATTTCCTCTCACGGTCCTCTGTCTCATCTTGACGGGCCCTGCGGATAAGGGGCAACCTCTAATGACGAAACCTCCTCCAAAAGGGCTGGGGGGACAGAGTCCGCATCTCCCCACTCCAGAAAGAGGTCCCTCAGAGGGGACTTGAACAGGGTTCTTCTGGGACCCGTGTAGGTCTATTGTGCCTATGACGATATATCGGCACTAGAGAGTTCCTAAGTGGGAGGTGAAGTCGCCGCCCGTAAGGGGAAGTAAGAATGTCTAAACACGAAGGCGCGGAGGCTGCACACGCGGCTGGTGGATTAAAGGCTTGAAGGCTGTGCTGGTGATGGAGGGTGAAACACGAGGTCCTGACTCAGTTCCGTTAGAGACTTCTACCACTGTAAGCAGCACTGAAGACAAAGAAGTCCCAGAAACACTGGGTACTGTCGACCATGTTGAAGAAGGACGAGACCCCCTATCCTTCCTCAAGGGTGACCTATCCTGCTTCGACTTCTTCCATTTCTTAGTGGCCATCTTACCCCACTGAACATCATTCCACCTCACACACTCCTCACATGTATCACTCAGGGAACACACATGACCCCGACATGAAGTACACAGACTGTGAGGATCATCCTTCATTTGTGAAAGGAAGGCTGCACACAACTTCCCAATAACACCTGGACAACGACACTGCACACACAGAGATTCCATACTTAGCAAACATGCAAGGAAACACAAAGTAACACAGGAATGCGAGAGCACATATGCTCTAACACAAGGGAATAACTAACGGTCACATGAGAAGCTAGGAAGTTGACCTCAGGTGTCAATGACCAGGAGTAGAATGGACGTTTATGCCTGTGAAAGGTCACCTGAAGCTTCCTCTTATTGCATTATGGGAAAAAAGTGAGGCCATGGTTGCGCAAGTGGAAAGGGCAGATCAGGGGGTTTAGGCCTGTTGAGAGGAAAATTCTTGGTCATGGGGGCCAGCTAACCACGAGTTCTCCTAAACAGTAGTCTGTGCTAAGTACGTATTAGAATATATATAGTTTATTTTCTATTTACCAATAATTACTTATATATGCAGTTAATTTTGTATTTTCTTATTTCTTTTCATCCATGGGGTACTTTCCCAGTTGGAGCGCTTAGGCTTGTCGCATTCTACTTTTCCAACCAGGATTGCAGCTTTGATAGTAAAAAAATAATAATGGATGATGACTCGGTATCTCAGGTACGGTGGATGGTAGGATTTTGAGGGAGAAAGTAAGGAGAGGGAAAGAGGAATAGCAGTTTTAGTCAAAGCAAGGAAAAGGTTGCACTGATGAAGCGTTTATTATAAAATAGTCAAATTAGAGGTTTGAAAATACGGATATAAAGAAGTATGACTTGTAT
>NC_090748.1:58044042-58061542 GCF_036898095.1 Palaemon carinicauda | reverse complement strand
ATAAAACATTTACAAAATATATATTAGGTCAAATAGAGAGACACCAAGAGAGGTAGAAGACTTTACAAGCGAGTATTAAACAACTGAATATATCCATGAAATTAACCCGTTAACGGAAAAATGAACAGGGTGCTACACTGAAAGCATATCTAGACACCTTCAATGTAAAAGTAAGACCCAATTTTGGTAATTTATGACCATTCATTTAAATCTGGTCATGCCATTTCCAAAGATGATTTAAAAATCACTGTAAGACATAGTAATGTCAACCAACTGAGAATCTTTCAGTCTTTGTACATTTTTAAAATTAGGCCTACCCCCAGCTTGAATGATGGCGTATTTGTTCAGTTGCCAGTGACCAATTGATCTGTTTTCTGGTTTGTGGGCTGCTGTTTGCGGAGGGTATGCTACGTTTCCTGTGGCTAACTAGGTTATATTAGTAATGATATATTCAATATGGTTTTATATTCTTTGATTGGTTTGATTTTAAAGCTAGTTGGATCGTTCATCTTCCTAATTACCTATTTATGATGTTCTTATTATTATTACATTATAACAGTTGCAGATAGGGTGAAGATGATATAAGTTATATCTAAAGCTTCCAAATAAAGATGATAGCAACACTAATTATTTTATGGAACCTTTGAAGATAAGCAGCCAGGTCCTCCCATGTGCCTAGAAAAAGAGAATTTCTTCCATTTTCTAGCCGTTCGTAAGACAAGGCCACAGCACTACAAAAGCTGTTTCCATTGTTCTGCAAAACCTCTACAAAAGAACCATATCTAACATAAATGGCCCCACTTACCCTTACCTACAAGCCATGTCCCTACCTAACGGGTCAAACCAACTGCGGCCCCACTTACATTGCCGTATTCTTAGTCTCTAATCTAACGGGACTGCCCTATTCTTAATCGGCCATCATTATACATACATGTGGCCGCGATCACTGATACACCCAACCGTATTTTTGATCAGCCGTCATCATAGATACATGTGGCCGCGATCACACACACAACCAGTAATGGAGCTAGCTGAACTTCTAATACTCCAGGTTCAGGTTCAGCTTCTGAGATCATTCGTAACCTTTACAATGGCACCACCATTACTCAAAGTCACTGAAGTCGGGATCTTCGAGAGGTATCATCTTTTTTCGTTACGACAACTTTGTCTTTTGTGTATGGTTTGACGGATGGGCATTTAGCGGAGAAGTAGGTTATTGGGACAACTTTTTTTGTGGTGAGTTGGATAGACGGGCTATTAGCAGATGAGTAGGGTGTTGGGACGGACCAAGACTTTCAGAATCACAGGTATTAAGCGGGTAAACACGCTTAAATGATTCCAGGAATGCCTCCATTTTACACCAAGTTTCCTTCAAACATCAATTTTTAATAATGTACATAGCAAAGTAGCTATGGTACAAATGTTTCTGGGTTCCGAATTTCGGTAATACCGATCTTCCTAGTACTCGCCAATGAGATTCGGTGGTATTGGTTTGCTTACTGGGATCGTTTGGACTCGTAATATTAATGCTGTGATTAACAGTGCAGAGTCGCATAAATTTATCCACTTTATTACTATAGGCCTTCCTACAGTCAGAAATTATTGTAGTTTTGGGATGGACAAACCCTAATAATATCGGGATCAATGTCTTGTCGAACAATCCTTGACACCCCTGCAAAAAGTCTCACGTGTTTCCCGGTCAATCCCACCGAACACACATTTACCATCGACCTTGCTGCCAACATTATATTTCCTCTTTCTGAATTTACTTTCTTCTATCTCAACGTTATGTCCCAGTCCGCCAATCTTTTTGTTGTCCATCATTAAAATGTCTGCACACACATCGCAGCAGAAGTTGTACCATTCCAGTAGCGTCTGGGAGGCAAACATTTTGTACATGGGGCGAATCAGGTTCTGGGGAAAACCATAAACAAAACTTGCTAAAATAACAAACACATCTTCGCACAATAGCTCTGAACGTGATAAAAGCTACCATGGTTAGGGAAAATCTCCTTAAGGCAATAACTCCTTAAACAACGCCAAAAAACTTAGATTTTCCATTATTAGCCGATTTTCCCTCATATTTGTACCGTATATCGCCAATACGACATTTTGCACAAATGCCAGAAAAATCCCCCAAGATTCCCATTTCATACAAATACGATGTAAATTCATAATTTTTTGAAATACTCACAATCCTTACCATACTAGGATTGAATGTATTGTTAAAACGATTCACAGGTATCTTGACACTGATTATTTGCCATCTTAGTGCTGGGTGGGTAAGGACTGAGCATCACCGAACCTTGATGCATGCTTCCTTTACCCTGTTTGTATTTTTGGAAATATTGGATTCTGATTGGATAAAAAAAAGCCCTGAAGCAATTTTCCAAGTAAAATGGGGTCCGATTGGGTTGTTTCAAATTGCCACAACCGCCGATTAGTTTAGTATTCTGCCGCTAAGGCGTTGTTGAATCGATCAAAACATCATGTACAGGTGTCATGGGTAGATAGAATAATATAGAAAAGAATGTAAAAACATGAAAAGTTTCTACTCTTAAAAAGCAGAGAGAGGAGGTCCCGCTAGTGTTTACCAAAAACTGTCACCACCATTGATTGAGGTCAAGATATTTATTAGATGTCCCTAGATCAGCAGACCTTGGGCATAACGATCACCTGTTATTGCAATTCGAGGAGCCAGCGTTATGGAAGGACTCGTAGGACAAGGAAAGCCTGTTGTCGCCGAAGAATATACAATAACGGAAGGTAAACACATGTCTCGCTTCAATTACAGCGCCATATGGATCATGATTACACCAGCAGAGCGTTCGTGAAGATGCGATCAAAGAGGCGTGGTTTTAAGGAAAACCAATGAGGACGAAGAAAGGAGAAAATTTCCTTATATGGAATTGTCCATAGTTAGCCCCTCCCACACACAGGTGAAGTAAACTTCAAAGGGAACGAGAGAGAGAGAGAGAGAGAGAGAGAGAGAGAGAGAGAGAGAGAGAGAGAGAGGACGGGAGAGAGAACGAGAGAGAACAAGCACAGAGAAAGACAGAGAACGTAAGGACCAGAATGCAGATGTGACCAGCCTTACGAAAACTTGTCCGAGATGTCAGAACGAGTTGACCCCTGTCGTTATTACCAACCACGAAACGCCCAGACCTGAAATATCTACGTTCCTGAACCGACAAGATCTGCTGTGAAGAGTATCATTGTTTCTTTTAAGTATTATTTGTCTGCTTTCTTGACTGTTCCCCTATTTGCTGATGTGTAGTTTAATCAGATGATTTTCTTTGTTCAATTCTGTGCTTCCCAAATACTCAATCAAGAAACATTGATCTTTGGCTAGTTGTAAATAAAATCATGTTTTCTTTTGTGAGTTTTCTTTCTATATTCCTTTTTTCATTTGGTGGTGGTGGTCGAATTATCCTAATTTAGTTAACCAATTCAAAAGAACCTGATTCGATCCCCACGAGGATCGTAACAGTTGGCGACCTTGCTAGGATTTTCTACAACATAACCAATTGAAAACAGGGAGAATATAGAAAGAAGCAGAATGAGTGAGATTATGAGAGATTTGATAGATTCAGGTAAACTTCTTGGTCTAGATGGCGATGCTCTCCGTGAGTATGTTATTAAGAGAGAACAGGAAGTGTTTGAGAGAGCCGAAAGAGCAGCTGAAAGGGAAGAAAATGAAAGACAGCGAGAAGAAAATGAAAGACAGCGTAATTTGATGAGGAAGATGTTACGAGATATTTTATGTCTTTTGAAAAGTTAATGAACAGAGTAGGTTCTCCAAAAAAAAAAAAAAACAGTGAACTTTGTATTTACAGTCAGTTTTAAGTGGTAAAGCACATTCTGTGTATAGATGTTTGTCTGAGGAAGAAAGTGAAGATTATGATACTGTAAAAGAAACCGTACTTAGTGCATACAGATTGGTACCAGAGGCGTACCGTAAGAAGTTTAGAAGTTTGAACAGAGATGATACTGGTACTTATATAGAGTATGGAAATAAGTTAGAAAGATCGTTTTGTGATTGGTTGACTTCCGCTGAAGTTGATAATTTTGAAGATCTCAAGAACTTAGTTTCTTTAGAAAGTTTCAAAGATAACATATCCCCAGACATCAAATTATATATAGAAGATAGGGGTGAAACATCTTTTGCCGATGCTACGAGATTAGCAGATGAGTACAGTCTCACACATGGTTTAAGTGGCAGTAAAAAGAAAAACGATCTTTTGTCAAGTAAGGCACAACATAATAAAGGTAGTTCTAACAATAACGATATTAGGAACAGGGATTAATATTATTATTATTGTTACACATGTGGGAAGGAAGGTCATATTTCTCGGTACTGTGGAAGCCAATGGGCTGTCAGTAATTCAGAGGTCACTTGTTACAATTGTAATAAGAAAGGGCATATACCTAGGAATTGCACAGTAGAAAGTACGAATTTGAAGAAACCTGTGTCACTAGTTAATAGATCTTTCTTCAGGAAGGAATAGTCTCTTGAAAGAAACTAGGAAACATTATGGTGAATTTTTGTCTGAAGGTTTAGTTTCTTCTCTTAAAGGAGGTGATTCAAGGGAAGTAGTTTTGCTTAGGGATACAGGAGCAGCCACATCACTCGTTAGGAGAGAGAGTGTACCAAGGAATGTAATAATCAGCATGAAAGAAAAAGTTATGCTAGGTGGGTTTCCGAACACTCGTGTAGTTTGTCCTTTGTTAAAGATGAAATTGAAAAGTCAGTTAGTGACAGGAGATGTAAAAATAGCAGTCGTGGATGTTTTGCCCATAGACGGCGTTGACATTATTGTTGGCAACGATTTAACTACCTCCAAGTGTGTGAATCATATTTTAAGTGAATTTCAAGTGCCTGAAATGATAGTAACTAGGTCAGGATTAGATACAGATATTGACTACGGTCATAGGTTGTTCGAGGATTCGAACGTAGGTAAAAGAGGCAGTGTAGCTGAGGAAACCGACTCTATCAATGTTGATAATGTGAGAGAAAATGATGATGTAGCTGTTGAAAGAGGTGATGTACAGATAGACAATGTAATAGGCCCAAGTAATAACAGCTGTAGTGTTTCAGAAACTAGCATATTGAATAAGGACGAACTAGTTAAGATGCAGAGGGAAGATGAAACAATAACTCGAATTTTTGAGTGTGAATTGGACGATGAACCTGAAAATGTTTGTAAGGAAACATTTAGTCTATAACACGAACTTTTGTGTTGCTATGTTCGTCCTAAGACAGGTAGCAAAGAGGAGGTCATAGAGCAATTTGTAACTCCTAGGAAACTTCATGAATCAATTTTGAAATTAGCACATGATGAACAAGGACATTTAGGAGTAAATAAAACATTCAAGTGTATAAGTAAAATGTAATTTTGGCCTAAAAATGAAAAGTAATGTGAAGAGATATGTTTCAAGTTGTCACGAATGTTAAATGGTTGGCAAACCTAATCAAGTAATTCCCAGGTCTCCGTTATGTAATATTCCATCGGTAGGAGAATCTTTTGAGAATGTCGTAATTGATATAGAAGGCCCTTTGCCCAGAAGTAAGGGAGGGAATATTTATCTATTAACAATCATTGATAGACTAACACAATATCCAGAAGCAGTCCCAGTAAGAAATTGCAATGCAAAAACTGTAGTTAAACGCTTGCTGAACTATTTCTCTAAATTTGGACTTTCTTGCTTTATAAAGAGGGATAATAGTAGCAATTTTGTATCAAAGTATTTCAGAGATAAAATGAAAGAGTTAGGTATTAAACTTGTAACTTCCACCCCGTACTACCCTGAATCACAAGGAATTGTTGAACGTTAAAAAGTTGCTTAAGGAAGTTGTGTAATAATTTCGAACACGATTGAGAAGAAAAGTTACCTTTTGTCTTGTTGGCTTCACGATTAGCTCCTAATGACACCACGCGATTTAGTCCTTTTTATTTGTTGTTTGGTCACACCGCCAAAGGACCTTTAGAAATTTTAAAGCGTAAGTTAATGCGAGAAGAAAGTAAAAAGGATTACATACAGAATATCGAAGATCACAAAGAGGATTCAAGGAAAGCCTGGCAGTTGGCAAAAGAAAATGAGAGCAACCATCAAGGGGAAACTAAAAGGAAGTACGATCTTAAGGCTAAAGACAGAATTTTCCATGTGGGTGATAAAGTCTTAGTATTAGTCCAGAAAGAAGGTCCCTCATTATCTTATAAACTCGAAGGTCCATTTCCTATCATAGATAAAAGGGGAAATTTGAATTACTTAATTGATATGGGTAGGCGTAGAGCTAAGTGGTTCCACATCAACTTGTTAAAGAAATATAATGAACGTCCAGTGCCAGTTGTAACCATGTCGCAGAGAGATTACTTTTGAGAAGAACTCTGATGTTCTTAATAATTTCACGTTTAATTCTAGCTTAGAGGAAGAAAAAACAAGGGAATTATTCGATGTGTTTTCAAATTATCCAGAAACTGTTAATGATAAATTAGGTTTAACTAAGTTTTTAGAACACGATATTAAGTTGCAGGACACAAAACCCATTAGACAAAGTCCTTATCGTCTAAGCCCAGAAAAAGCAAATTCAGTCCGACAGGAAATTAAGTATATGCTAGACAATGGTTTGATTGTTCCTAACGAAAGTGACTGGTGTTCTCCAATAGTTCTTGTTAAGAAGGAAGATGGATCAGATAGGTTGTGTATTGATTTTAGAAAAGTGAATAGTGATACGAAACAAAGTAATTTTCCCCTCCCCAGGATAGAAGATTGTTTAGGTAGAATAGGAAACGCCAAGTTTATTTCTAAACTTGATTTGGCCAAAGGTTATGGGCAAGTACCTTTAAGTAGTCAAGCACAGAAAATATCTGCTTTCATAACACCTTTCAGTAGTTATGAACCCAAAGTTATGGATTTTGGTCTACGAAATGCAGCGAGTACTTTCCAAAGATTAATGAATAGAGTTTTAAATGGAATTGATAACTGTGTCGTGTATTTGGATGCTCTTGTAGTATTTTCAGATACGCGGGAGCAACATTTACGCATCTTAGCTAAATTATTAGCAGTCCTTGAGAAAGCAAAACTTGTTTTAAATCTGGAGAAATGTGAATTCGGAAAAACCTCGATCACATATTTGAGTCATAAAGTGGGTCTAGGTAAGATTTGTCAAAAAGATGGGACCATAGAGGCTATCATCAACTTCCCAATTCCTACCAGTAAAAAACAGGCAATGAGATTTATCGGAATGATTTCATATTTCTGTAGATTTGCTCCTAATTTTTCAGAAATAAATGCTCCAATAACGAATCTCTTCAAGAAAGGACGAAGTTTTGTATTTGATAATGAATGTATCGAAGCTTTCAATAATCTAAAGGCCATAATGATTCACAAGCCCGTACTAATGTTGCCCGATTTTAGCAAGGAATTTAATTTAGCGACAGATGCAAGTGATATTGGCATAGGAGGAGTTCTGTTGCAAGAAGTGAACGGGACTAAGCAACCTGTAGCTTATTATTCGAAGAAGTTAAATAAAGCACAGCAGAATTATTCAACTATTGGGAAGGAATTGTTCAGTTTAATATCAACTTTACAACATTTTGAGATTTATGTATGTAGTGGTCATGTTTTAACTGTGAATACTGATCACAATCCGTTAGTTTACCTAGATAAGTTTAAGAATTATAATAAACGTCTCATGCGTTGGAGTTTAGAATTATAAGATTACGATTTAAAGATAGTTCATATAAAGGGAAAGAATAATGTAATAGATGACATTCTTTCTAGAGATTTCTCAGAATGAAATGGACGTTTGTTTGTTTTTTTTATTTCATCAAGTAAGAGTGAGTTATGGTTTTGTAACGTGATGCGAGAGTAATGAAGTAATTATTTCGCAGTTTAGGGATAAGTGATTTCCTCCCTTGATAAAAAGATAAAATCAGTAGATTTTCCTTTTTTTTTTTTTAGGGGGACGTGTCATGGGTAGATAGAATAATATGGAAAAGAATGTAAAAACACGTAAAGTTTCTACTCTTAAAAAGCAGAGAGAGGAGGTCCCGCTGGTGTTTGCCAAAACCTGTCACCGCCGTTGATTGAGGTCAAGATATTTATTAGATGTGCCTAGATCAGCAGACCTTGGGCATAACGATCGTCTGTTGTAGCAATTTGAGGAGCCAGCGTTGTGGAAGAACTCATAGGATAAGGAGAGCCTGTTGTCGCCGAAGAATATACATTAACGGATGGTAAACACCTCTCGCTTCAATTATAGTGACATATGGATCATGATTACACCAGCAGAGCGTTCGTGAAGATGCGATCAAAGAGGCGTGGTTTTAAGGAAAACCAATACCCATACAGGGGTATATAAACTTCAAAGGGAACGAGAGAGAGAGGACGAGAGAGAGAACGAGAGAGAACAAGCACAAAGGAAGAGAGAGAACGAGAGAGAACAAGCACAGAGAAAGAGAGAGAACGTAAGGATGCAGATGTGACCAGCCTTACGACAACTTGTCAGAGATGTCAGAACGTGTTGACCCTGTCTTTATTACTAACCACGAAACGCCTAGACCTGAAATATCTACGTTCCTGAACCGACAAGATCTGCTGTGAGGAGTATCATCGTTTCTTTTAAGTATTATATGTCTGCTTTCTTGACTGTTCCCCTATTTGCTGATGTGTAGTTTAATCAGATGATTTTCTTTGTTCAATTATGTGCTTCCCAAGTACTCAATCAAGAAACATTGATCTTTGACTAGTTGTAAATGAAATTATGTTTTCTTTAATTAGTTTTCTTTCTATATTACTTTTTTCCTTTGGTGGTGGTCAAATTATCCTAATTTAATTACCCAATTCAAAAGAACCTGATTCGATCCCCACGAGGATCGTAACAACAGGGAATTCTAGGAACTATGGCAGCGAGAAACTGCGTGGCAAGGTATAGAGCTCGTTCGTTTTACAACTAATTTGATAGCTTTCAAAATCATTGTATATCGATCTGGTAAGTACTTACCTGGGGTATTTAGGACATTCTGAACAGTGTATATTCAGTAAAATAGATTTTAATAGATTTTACATATCAAATATACACAAAACTTCATCCACACAAATTAGCCTTTATTCATTTATTTGTATTCAATCTATTCTTTAAGATGGGTTGCCTCAATAATATAATTAATTCCCAGGACGCACCCAAAAGAAAGATTCTATTCTTTTGTATACACCTCACTACCTTTTTCATCTTCTGTTCCTCAAAACATTTCTCATTCTTAAATTGACTTTTATATTCAATCTTAAATACCTACAGAAAGTAAGTACTATTCTTGCACAATTCATCTTAAAAATAATCACTCCATGTCTATCATTTCCATAAAATATTATAAACTTACTTTAACTTATCTTTTCTCTAAACATTGCAAAAATTTGTACACTTTTTTATTAGTGTCTGCATTTCCCTTAAACTATCCTCAGTTGCCAACATCGACCATTTACACTAAATCCTATCCTTCAACTGTGTCCTTTCCCCAATTAATATCATTATTGCAGTCATAGAGAAATTTCATACCAACGTTTACACCAAGCCAGTCCCTATCCAAACTACACATTTGCACATTTATACAGAATACATATATCCTTTATTATGATTGCTCTTAATTGCAAACACACAGACACACACACACACACACACATACACACATATATATATATATATATATATATATATATATATATATATATATATATATATATATATATATATATATATGTATATGTATATATATATATATATATATATATATATATATATATATATATACATATATATATATATATATATATATATATATATATATATATGTGTGTGTGTGTGTGTGTGTGTGTATGTGTACATATTTATGTATTCATATATATATATATATATATATATATATATATATATATATACATATATATATATATATATATATACATATATATATATGTATATATATATATATATATATATATATATATATATATGTATATATATATATATATATATATATATATATATATACATATATATATATGTATATATATATATATATATATATATATATATATGCGTAAAGATCACAGGAAAACGTGATGCTCAGATGCAGAAGAACCACAGGGAAAATGAAAATACGAAATATACGCTTAAGTCCTGACTAGTTTCGTGATACTCCTTCAGAGGACTGAAGGAGTATCACGAAACTAGTCGGACTTATCACGAAACTAGTCAGGACTTAAGCGTATATTTTGTATTTTCATTTTCCCTGTGGTTCTTCTGCATATATATATATATATATATATATATATATATATATATATATATATATATATATATATATATATATATATATGTGTGTGTGTGTGTGTGTGTGTGTGTGTGTGTGTGTGTATTTATTTATATTGTAGATAAATTTTATTATTTTTTTTGTTATTTAAACTGTTAAGTGGGAATTTGTTGTTCCGGGGAAGTCTTCTTACGTCATTTACGCAAAGATCAGCAGGTGAGGAAAAGGAACGCTATCACTCAAGGCACAAACACCCTGTCAATATCTTTGATGACGTAGTTCACGAACCTTCACTCTAATAATAAAGTCTTCTCCGTGAAGAGACCTAGAACCCCCACACGTGACTAATTAATTAATTGTTGGTCTACCTTAATTTTGTCAATCTAAGGTCATCTACACTCTTAGGCTCTGTTTTGACTCCGTCCCAGGAACCTCAGTGAGATGCTGGGCAGGCATTTACGTTAATATAGACAAAGGCAATGGAAGGAACAGTGATGTATTGTTGTAAGGTAAAAGTTAAAGGTAAGGATCTTTACCTACGAAGAATATAGATTAAATACCAAGTCACTCGCCAACACATTATTGCTCTCAAAGTAATTAGACTTACCCTTTTTCAATAGATCGGGTATAGTCCCGAAATTAAATATTTATGTTAGGCATTCTAAATTAAAAAGGAAGTGGTGATCCGACAGGGTAATTAACCTAATATTGTTATTTTATTAAAAAGAAAAAAAAAGATTACTTTATTAAACAGTCATCTTAACATCAAGCAAAAGAGGTTAAAACAAGCACAATAAGAAATAAAAAAAATCCAATCAAAATATGCGTGACTCGAGGTGTCTTGCAATGATTAATGATTGAAATGGGGTCGGACACGCGACCCTGTGACCCAAGTCTGTACTAGTCTCTAAAGCAAAAGTTTTATGCAAAATCTGTACACACAATCCCACGCACTGAGCTAGAATTATGTAAAAGCCAGTTAAACCAAATCAAATAAAACGAAAAACTAATCTAGCCTAAAGGAGGAAAATTGTGGCCACGTTGTTTTACCTGCACTCCTTACTTGAAAGAGAGCTCTTGTCCTCTAATGGCTTTTACAGCTTGTTGCTGGTAATTTGCTGTTAAGTGGATAGTTGCACCCTTCACTGGGCTATCCATGGAATTGGTGGGAGTTGAATTAAGGCCGATTCACACGACCCGTTTTCTTTCCGACAGGCTCGCCGTCGGTTAAGCGGCGTCTAGGTTTCTTACGTGTATTCAAATGCAACTGTTCACACGACCCGTCAGGCAGACGGCGGCCCTCGGACGTCGCCCTTCCGAGGCGGCTCGGCTTTCTTCCCAAGAAACCCCGACCGGTTTGACGGACGTTAGCCACCCGTCCCAACCAACGGTTGGATGATGTTTTGTGTGAACAAGGACCTGTATTGTACCCGTTCGTTTCGTGACCTACAACCCAGACTTTTCCTCATAGTATAGAGTCATAGAAATTAGTTAGTTTGTTGTTGACACCATGTATTAGAGGTTAATTGAACTTTTTCAAGGGTATGAGGAGATGTTTGACATGGCAAACAAGATGTATAGAAATAATTTACATAAATAAAAGATATGGAAAATGACTGGTGAGGCATTAAATAAAACAGGTAATTTATCGCAATTTTAATATTCTTGGCATAGTGCATAAAGCATTATGAAGTTGCATTACTCATTTTATAAAAACAGTTATTAACCAACATCTTATAGTGTCAAAATTATCGTAATTTACTAGGTCCTCACGTGACAGAATCTAAGTAAACAATGAAAACCGCGCGCTGGCAAACGGATACGGAACGCCTCGTGTGAATGTACAACATTTCGACGGCGGTTAGCCACCACCCAGCCTGTCGGAAAGAAAACGGGTCGTGTGAATCGGTCTTTAGGGGGTGAGCCAGAGGTGCACAGATTGACTGACCAGGTCGGTCAGCCGTTTACGACTACGGCTCGTGCGCAAAAGGGGCGAGGCGACCCTTAGGTTACGTGGGTTCATCTCAGTTCAGATTCCAAACAAAAGAGGGCCATGCTGCGTAGAATAACGCAGTTGAGGTGCCATATCGGGACTTTGGGGCAGGGCAATACAACATTGTGAGAAGTGAGGAGGCAGGATTTTGTACAAAATACTATGAGAAATCTAGCAGCTCTCAAAAACTATACATGCATAATAATCCTACCTATTCTAGCTTACTAAAAGTCAATAACGCAAATGAGAAATTATATATATATATATATATATATATATATATATATATATATATATATATATATATATATATATATATATATATATATATATATTAAACAGAAATAAAAATCTAATAGCAACTATTTTAAGTTTTCACTAAATATGTATAGAGTATTCTGTCATGTAAGGCAAAGATATTTACAGCATTTACCAAGTGTGAAGAAACACATAATCACCATCTCCTCTTGCGCCTATTGACATAAATAGCGTCCGTTAGATTTTGCCAGTCACCTCAATCTTTAGCTTTTAATTCCATACTCCTCCATTCATCATTTCCTACTTCACGCTTAATAGTCCTAAACTATGTAGGCCTCGGTCTTCCAACTTTTCTTGTGCCTTGTGGAGCCCAGATCAAACTTTGATGAACCAATCTCTTTTGGGGAGTGCGAGAAGCATGCCCAAACAATCTCCATCTACCTCTCACCATGATCTCATCCACATATAGCACACGAGTAATCTCTCTTATAGTTTTATTTATAGTCCTTTCCTGTCATTCAATTCCATATATTCATTCGAAGATTTTATTCTAAAATCGACAAAATCTGTTGGATATTGTTTAATTGTCACACCTTGACTCATGTTCATACAGTAACACATGTCTTACTAAACTGATCCATAGTATGATTTTTCTATATAATTTTAGGCGATTTGATTTCCAAATTTTACTTAACCTAGCAATTCTCTAATTTTCTTTTTTCAATCTTCCATTAAATCCCAGTTTTAAAAACTCTATAATAGAAATCTTAGTTCCTAAATATTCAAATGATTCTATAGCATTAATCATATCACCTTTCAATGATATTTTAACTTCCATTGCACATTATGTCCTAATCATCTTTGCTTCCTTCTATTTATCTTGAGCCTAAACTCATGTGATATTTCCTGCATAATGGTAAGAAAGCATTGCAAATCCTGGTGTGTTCTGCTAATAAGGACAGCGTCATCAGCATACTCTTGGTAAAACAATTTCCTATTCCCAATCCAGCCCAATCTTTCTCCACCATCTCCAACTGTTCTATGCAATACAAAATCCATGAGGAGGATAAATGACATAGATGACAACACATTCCTTAGAGTACGCCACTATTCACTAAAAATGTATTTGATAGGATGCCACTGACACTAACTTTGCACTTGCTATGCTCATACACACACTTAATCAAATTTTCATATTTAAGAGGTACTCCATATTAACGCAGGACTCTACACATAATTGGCTGGTGCAGACTATCAAAAGCTTTTTCATGGTCCACAAATACCATCAAAACTGGATTTCTATATAGTACTCATTACTGTAAAACATATCTCACAATGAAAATTTGATCAGTGCAACTTTTACTTTTTCGCCATCCTGCTTGTTCATCTCAGGTTTTCTTCAATATTTCTCTCTAGTCTCTTTAGAATAAACTTGCTATATTTTTTTCATGACAATTGATGTAAATGTGATGCCTTTGTAATTATTGCAATTAGAGTGCTCTCTTTTTTCCCCCTTGTCCTCAACACTCCTGGTTTTCCTCAACACTCCTGGCACCGATTCATCAGGTTTTGCCTCTTCATGTCACATTCTACAAAATAATATTGTAATTATCCAGGGGTTCACTTACATTTCGGCCCATGTCATCTCTACAGTTATTCCATCGTATCACAGGGCTTTCCATCTCTTCAGTATTTTAATGATAACTTCGACTTCAATCACACTGAATTCATCCATGGATCCATCAAGTTCTTCCTCAACTTCATGTATATCAATCAAATTATTCCCTTCATATCTCCTATTCATAACCTCACTAAATTGTTCCATCCAACATTGAATTTTTTCATCTTCTACTGTTATAAGAGATCTACCTCTCTTTTTGATGTGTACGAGTATATGCTTATTATTTACCCCAGTATAGATTCCATTTATAATTCTATAAGAAATCCCTGAACCATAGCCGCTCACTGGTTATATACCTTTGTCAGCCTCATCTGCTTCCCTGTCTATATATTCTCTCCGATCATTTCTGGCTTTTCTTTCGACCTCACAATTAATACTGGAAAACTTAAAATGCTCTACCTTGTAATTTCCATTACTTCCTCGAAAACCTCCAACAATCAATTTCTGTCTTTGTATCCTTTTCATAGTATCCCAAATATCATGTAGTCTGCATGGCTGTCTCCTTGTAAGTGCATATCCAAATACTTTACTACCAACTGTCTAATATATGTTCTTAACATCACACCATTCTTTGTCAATTGTCTGCTCCTCGTTTCTTAACTTATCTAAGACTGCAAATCGATTCCTACATCCAATTGCAAATGTTTCCCTGTGCTCATCTTCTACAAGCTTATTTGTATCAAACCTAGGTAGTCTATCTACATTTCTGTGGATGCTTACAGTTTTAATTTCAGTGGGGTAATTAGGAGTTGGTGGTCACTACCAATATCTGCACCTCTATATATTCTTACTTTTCTCAGACACTTCCTTCTCTCCTTATTTACGGCTATGTAATCTATTTTATTTTTGTAATTACCACATGAAGTCCGTCTATATTTGTGGATGTCCTTGTGCTGAAAATAAGTACCCCCAATGACAAGATTGTTTGTTGGACAATGAAGGTATAAAATGGGCTCCATTTTCGTTTGCATCTTCGCAAATACCCTCATGACTCAGGACATTCTCTTTGCCTACATACTAATTGTATACTATTCTTATATAGATATTTCCAGGCTACTTTTCTGCTCGTAGGAAATGCTTTTCCCTCAGATTTCTTAGTAAATAAACGGAATAGAACCAGCCAGCATTTCTTTGCGCACTCCTTCACAAAAAAAGAAAGATATCTGGTCATAGCATCAACTGCAACAGCTATCGCTTACTCCTACACTGTTAGGTACCTGGAGGGTTGATGAAACTAAGAGAATGTTCAAAAAAAATACAGAGACAACAAATAACGGTTATGGACGAACCTCTAGATCAACGTACTTACGATAAACAGCGTTTCCCAAAACATGAGAAATTAAAAGAAGGATAATGCAAGGATGGAGAGAGTTCGGTCATCAAAATGAGCTTATAAAAAGAAAAATGTAATTTTCTCTTAAAAAAAAAATCAGATGTTCTTGTCAGTATTAACTTACTCATCAGAAACTTGGAGCATTACTAAAGCCTTAAAACATAAGCTAGTCACTACTCAAAGAAAAAAGGAAATAATAATGATGGAATTAACAGAAAAAGATAAGTATGGATACGATGGCAAACTAAAGCAGAGGATTTTCTAATAACTAAGAAACTGGTATGGATGTGGGCAGGTTATATAATGAAAATTAAAGATAATGGAGTGACAAAAAGAAAAAAATGAATGTGTCTCTAGAGACTTGAAACGAAGAAGGGGAGGGAAGACAATCGATTGACGAACTAAGAAAATTTGCGGGTAGAGCCTGGCATAGGAAGACCAAAAAAGGATGTATGGGGATGGACATGTTTGAGGCTTTTGTCATGCAGTGTACTAGTTACGTCTGATGATGATGATAATATATATATATATATATATATATATATATATATATATATATATATATATATATATATTCACACACACACACACACACACACAAACACACACACATATATATATATATATATATATATATATATATATATATATATATATATATATATATATATATATATATTCACACACACACACACACACACATATATATATATATATATATATATATATATATATATATATATATATATATATATATATATATATATATATATATATATATATATACAAACATATATATATATATATATATATATATATATATATTTATATATATATGAATATATATATAAATATATATATATATATATATATATATATATATATATACATATATATATATATATACATATATATATATATATATATATATATATATATATATATATATATATACATACATATATGTATATATATATATATATATATATATATATACATATATATATATGTATATATATATACATATATATATGTATATATATATATATATATATATATATATATATATATATATATATGTATATATATATATATATATATATATATATATATATATATATGTATATATATTTATATATATACATATATATATATATATATATATATATATATATATACATATATATATATATATATATATATATATATATATATATATATATATATATATATATATATATATATATATATATATATACATATATATATATATATATATATTGACTTTGCGGTAAAGGATTCATTGGCGGTTGAAGAATTTGGTGGAGCGTCGTTTGTGGCTTGTCCCATTATAACTGACAAACCATTGAAGTATAGTCCTACAACTGAACTCTAGAAGGACAACCTGTATCTGTTTCCTAGTTGTATGACGACTAGGCATATGACAAAGTAATTGGCTGCAAAAGAAAAAAGAGAAATCAAAGGAGTGATGGACTTGGAGGATTTGTTTTCGGAAGAAGAAGATTCCCTTGATAGTACACAAGAGGAAAACTCCTGAGAGAGCCCGAGAGAAGAAGAACAGCAGATGAGTAGACAGGAAGACAAAGAGGCAAGTGATTTTGGAGGAAACAAAAAACTCAGCGTTAGAAGTAGGAAAAGTGAGTAAGAAAAGGCTGATAGGATTGCAACAGAAGGATGCGACGTTAACAGAGTTATTGTACCATGTGGAGGATGAGACGGAGGTGCAGCAGTTTCCCACCTGTTATGATCTTGAAGATAGGCTGCTTATGAGAAAGCATAGACCCGCCGATATCCCTGGGAATGCCGAATGGGGATATACCATCAGATATTGATTCCCACACTGTTGAGAGGACAGGTAGTGTACGAGACGAGACACACAGGAATAAGGAAGACAACGGAAA
>NC_090748.1:58029042-58039042 GCF_036898095.1 Palaemon carinicauda | reverse complement strand
AATGCAAAGACAACAAAGGAGAGTTATGGAGGAGCATCTAGAGATGGTTAATGAATATACATAATTAGGACAGACAGTAAGTATTTCCCAAGGACAAAACAACGAAATTAAAAGAAGGATAAGCATGGGATGAAGAATATTTAGTAAATAAAGTGAGATTATGAGTATTAAAATGAAACTTTCTTTAAGAAGAAAAGTATTCCATAAGATAGTTCTACTATTATTAACTTATGCATCTGAAACTTGGAGCATTAATAACCCTGAGGACGTAAGCTAGTAATAACTCAGAGAGCAATGGAAAGAATACTGATGGGAATAACACAAAGAGACAGAAAAAGAACAACATGGATACGAGAGCAAACTAAAGTAAAAGATATTCTAACAATCGTTACCATCATCGGATACGTTACTCGATTGCACCATAATCATTATCGATTGACATGAGACACGAAATTATGTGCTTGTGTGTCCCAAATAATTTTTACTTAGTAAACCACTTGTTGACTGAATGGGTTTGACATATATGAAGGTGCTCAAGAAGTAACCGTACAGATGGTAATGAAAAAGGGAGGTGAAGTATAGTAGAGCATAGGTCACAGGAAAGAGAAATGGAAAATTATCTAGAAATGATATATATGGTAAGGTGATAATGTAATATGCAAATGAACATGATTTAGTTATAGGAAGAGGGAATGATCAAAGTGATATTCAGATAATAAGAATAAAATAGGGGTGTTGTAATAGGGAAAAATATCGCATATGATAAGAATAGGAAATTATTATATTCCTAACACATAACGAGCCAGTGAGGTATCGGGGAACTTCAGAGGACTTATTTTGAATTTTGAATTGAACTTCAGAGGACTTATTTTGAATTTTGAATTTTCGTTTATTATTCACTCACGGTATATTCGTTCCATATTTATATGTTTCTTGATTTATTCTTATTAATTGATTGAAATTTTGTTTGTGACCTGTAATAATGGTAACTACATATGGGAATAGCAAGCAATTATTCTTTTAAACGTTAACATAATGCAATTATAATTTTCAGACATGGAAACATAATTTATCATATATTTTTTAAGGTCAACAGGTATGAAAATGTACAGATTTAAGACCAAAACTATCAAAATCTTGATAGCATTTGTAAGAAAATATTTCTTAAAGATATTTTGAAACCACCTTAATAATAATAATAATAATAATAATAATAATAATAATAATAATAATAATAATAATAATAATAATAATAATAATAATAATAATAATAATAATAATAAAGCCACATTCAATTGTTCAGGTAATAGAAAGTATTCCAAATAATTCGACTTTCTAAATTTAGAGGGTATGAAGTACTTTTGCAAACAAATTTATCCTCGACGCTAGAGTTGTAAAGCGACAGCTTGAAAAAGATATATAAGAAAACCAGGAGAACATCCAAATTTTAGGACAAAGATAAAAAAGATACAGGTGTAACAATGAAGTCATATAATTAGTCTTTAAATGATAATAGTTATAATAATGATAATGATGATGATGATAATAATAGGTATACAACCCAACGATAGTGAAGAAAGGTTAGGAATATGAAAGTCATCATCAAGATAATAATAGCAATAGAAATACCGAATGAGTACCTATGAGGAATACAGAGGCAATGCAACAAAACGAAACAATTGACAAGAAAGGATAATGAAAAGATATGAAGATATGATCTCTACAGCAACCTAGCAGAGGGATGATTCGCAGAGAAGATGCATTACACCCGCCAACCTATAAATAATACAACACATGGAAAAGAAAAAGGGCCTATCCAAACGGATAGAGCAGAGACAGAGGAAGAAACCATACATAACAAAATATTAAGATTAGTTTCGACCTTTAAAACGAATAACCTGGCATATGCTGGAGCAGGACAGAGTTCAAAAGCGCCTCTTCGGAAAAAGTGCCGATGTGAAATATACATAGATTAAAGCATACTAAAGTGAACTATAAAAGACTCAAACATATTTTAATGAGAAATACAGTGTATAATTAAAAGGCATGAACTGCTAAACAAAATATATTAAACAGAGACTACAGCAGTGCTATAGGAAATTCAAGCAAAGTGTAATGGAATATTAAAACAAATGTTTTTCTATATTATCACCATCACCGTAAGAAGCTTACTGAATGAAGTTAGCAGTTACTAGCGCAAAAACTTCAGATCATTACATTTAAATATGACAGAAACCACCAAGCACCATTATTCCCTCCCACAAAATGAAAAAAAAAAAAGACATATTAAAAGAAAGCACAAAAGACCAACTACTGATAGCCAGATTACTAATGAAAACAAAAGAGAAGAAAACACGACCCGAAAATGATATGAATACAATACAAGAAAGCCTTTAAAATGGTACCTTAGTTTTAACTAAAGATGCATATCAATATAGAGAGTCAGTGAATACTTTCAACTTCCTCTGGAATATAATGCAAAACTAGATTATGAACAACAAAGGTCAAAATCAGGAAAGGAATCCCCAAAAGAGAATCACTACCCCATCAATTTTTTTAATAGCCTTGAATTCTACTTGAGTACTGTGAAAGACGATGTTAGGTAGAAACTTTAGAAGAGGAGAAAGCAGAATGACATGAAGCTGTTCGCGATGAGATGGCAGAAAAATAGAGCAATTTATGCATTCGATAAAAATCATGTCAGTAAACAAAAAACCTGACTCGGAAATAGACAAATATGCACTAACTAACTTAGATAGGGGTAAGATAACATGGACTGAAGGGATACCATTGCCAGATAGTAATGCCACCAAGGACAGTGACGATAATGGATAGAAATAACAAAGGGTAATAGAAGAAGCAATTCAACACCAAGCGATGAAGAAATAGGTCACAAAAACACATGCCTGAAATAAAGATAGTATTTAAGTGAAACTTCAACTCTGAAAACAGAATAACAAACGCATAGGAAGTGTAAAAACATAAGTACTGTGATGAAATCTTGGAATAAAAGAATTCAGAGTTATCCAGCATTGATAAAAAGACTACAAAGATTATGAATATATATAAGCACTGTAACTAAGATAAAATACAAGCAGATATCACATAACTCGTAGAGGAAAAAAAAAAGACCATTCAGTACAAAGGATTGTGTCAAAATCTAAAGCAGAGATCTTGGTTAGTTATTTAAAACCAGTAAGGATGAAAGGCTAAAGATACATCCACACCAGCAGCATTTTGTTTATGCATTGCCAATAATGTATGAAACTTTGCAGATAGAATATTGGGCAACATGTTGCTAACATGAGTTTATTTAGTGAAGCTATCCATGCCTGTCTCTGGGATCTAAAGACTATGTTAGCATGGGAAAATTCATTGGTGGCCACTGTTGCTGTTATGATTTTGTGTTTACATCAGAGAATGCAGTGACATAGCATCTTGAAGAGATACTCCTTATTGAATAGTACCAACAGTGAAGGACAAAAATATCTCACGAGCACCCTTATAGAGGGTGATTTCTCTCTCTTGCTGCATAGAGTGCTTTAAAAACGACTGTAGAAAGGTACCTGTTAGGTTATAACAAAGAGGCGATGTGAATGCAACTTATTATTATTCAACAGGTAACGAGCTTATATATAAGAAACTTGCTAGCAGGAATGTAACACAAATTAAAACAAATTAAAACATGAGATGACGAGCATGAATAGGTTGTTATAGTACCAGCATGGGAGAAAGTAAGAGATAGAAGAAGAAATAGCATTATATTATATGAGCGTGTAAGAAAAACGTGCGGTACATAGCTCCCCCCCACCCCCGTTAAATAAGACATGCATGTGAAATAGAGCACCCTGCTCTTAATAAGTGCACTGCAGGCGAGTCATCGATCAGGATTTACGCAGGCTGTAGGGTCAATGGAGAGCCAGTCTTCTTTGCCACGAATGTTAATTAAGAATGCATTTGGTGTGCGACGGATCACGAAGAGAGGGCCCGTGTAATGGGGTGTCAGCAGTGTCTTGCTTGTGCTGTTGCTCAGTAACACATGTGTTTCTATATATGAATATTTCGGTATGTGATACTTTGCTGAAGCTTCTAAAACAGGCAGCATGGAGTAAATTTTCCCGCAACGTGATGTAGACACTGGAGATAATCCGAGGAGGCTATAAAAGAAGAAAAATTAGCAGGGACGACTAACGGGTCCTTATTGAATAGTACCAACAGTGAAGGACAAAAATATCTCATGAGCACCCTTATAGAGGGTGATTTCTCTCTCTTGCCGCATAGAGTGCATTAAAAACGACTGTAGAAAGGTACCTGTTAGGTTATAACAAAGAGGCGATGTGAATGCAACTTATTTTTATTCAACAGGTAACGAGCTTATATATAAGAAACTTGCTAGCAGGAATGTAACACAAATTAAAACAAATTAAAACATGAGATGACAAGCATGAATAGGTTGTTATAGTACCAGCGTGGGAGAAAGTAAGAGATAGAAGAAGAAATAGCATTATATTATATGAGCGTGTAAGAAAAACGTGCGGTACATAGCTCCCCCCCACCCCCGTTAAATAAGACATGCATGTGAAATAGAGCACCCTGCTCTTAATAAGTGCACTGCAGGCGAGTCATCAATCAGGATTTACGCAGGCTGTAGGGTCAATGGAGACCCAGTCTTCTTTGCCACGAATGTTAATTAAGAATGCATTTGGTGTGCGACGGATCACGAAGAGAGGGCCCGTGTAATGGGGTGTCAGCAGTGTCTTGCTCTTGCTGTTGCTCAGTAACACATGTGTTTCTATATATGAATATTTCGGTATGTGATACTTTGCTGAAGCTTCTAAATCAGGCAGCATGGAGTAAATTTTCCCGCAACGTGATGTAGACACTGGAGATTATCCGAGGAGGCTATAAAAGAAGAAAAATTAGCAGGGACGACTAACGGGTCCTTATTGAATAGTACCAACAGTGAAGGACAAAAATATCTCATGAGCACCCTTATAGAGGGTGATTTCTCTCTCTTGCCGCATAGAGTGCATTAAAAACGACTGCAGAAAGGTACCTGTTAGGTTATAACAAAGAGGCGATGTGAATGCAACTTATTTTTATTCAACAGGTAACGAGCTTATATATAAGAAACTTGCTAGCAGGAATGTAACACAAATTAAAACAAATTAAAACATGAGATGACAAGCATGAATAGGTTGTTATAGTACCAGCGTGGGAGAAAGTAAGAGATAGAAGAAGAAATAGCATTATATTATATGAGCGTGTAAGAAAAACGTGCGGTACATAGCTCCCCCCCACCCCCGTTAAATAAGACATGCATGTGAAATAGAGCACCCTGCTCTTAATAAGTGCACTGCAGGCGAGTCATCGATCAGGATGTACGCAGGCTGTAGGGTCAATGGAGACCCAGTCTTCTTTGCCACGAATGTTAATTAAGAATGCATTTGGTGTGCGACGGATCACGAAGAGAGGGCCCGTGTAATGGGGTGTCAGCAGTGTCTTGCTTGTGCTGTTGCTCAGTAACACATGTGTTTCTATATATGAATATTTCGGTATGTGATACTTTGCTGAAGCTTCTAAATCAGGCAGCATGGAGTAAATTTTCCCGCAACGTGATGTAGACACTGGAGATTATCCGAGGAGGCTATAAAAGAAGAAAAATTAGCAGGGACGATTAACGGGTTGCCATACACACAGCTTCTAAGTCATACAGGGCATCCTTAGGAGTGGTTCTTAACCTAAGGAGGCTCAAAGGAAGCTGAGTAATCCAGTTTGAATTATTGCAGCAGGACATTAAAGCTGCTTTGTGGGTGTGATGAAAATGTTCAACCATTCTGTTGGCGTTGTATGCAGTTGAGTTGTCTGATGTAGGGTGATACCCTGGAGATGCAATCAATGATGTCTACCATTGAGAGGTGAAATTGGTGCCCCTCTAAAAAAGTAATATACTCAGCGATACCAAATATTACTCATCCTCCCTGAGAGTAAGGTAGATGTATACGGCTGACGTTGCAGTTTGCATGGGGTTGGCTCCAGGCTAAGGAGTGTTGTCAATGACAGTAAACATATAATGATGCCCTTGTGATATGGGACTTACTGTGTCGACCTGAAGGTGGGAAAAATGAAACTAAGGTTGAAGAAAGGCTCTCACTCATGAATCCAAGTGTGGATAAAGTTTTGAAGTTTTGCCTAAAGTACAGACTCTGACCCAATCCTTCGCATCCTTAGTAATGCCATGCTAAATGAACTTCATCTTCAGTATCTGTGCAGTAGATCGGTACTAAGGATGTGAAAGCCCATGGTTGAAATCAAACATCTGTCAGCGCATGGGAGCAGGTATTCATGGCCGTAGTCAATCAGTACTTACATCACAGAGGAGGGTAACAGTGGAGTCGTCAAGGGCAACGTCTTCCCAACAAAGGGATGTGCAGGATGTCCTACATTCTTGGTACTCTGGATCTCGTTGTTAGGCTTCTGCCTAGGCGTTATAATCCAATCCACGGCAAATGGCGACAAATGTGTTTCTTGACAGGATGCCGGCAACAGGATTCCTTTTCCCAATGACGATTAAAGGGTGCAGTTGTATTCAGCCACGGCAGAAAAATGTTGGCGTTGATGGTCGGACCAGACAGCAGACTGTCGAGTGAAAAAGCACCAGAGGCATGTGGTCCATATGAAAGACGAAGGGTGTACCTTCTAATAAGAAGCGAAAGTGACACAGACAAATGCACCAACAGTAATTTGCTGTCGAAGGTAGATTAACCAGATTCGGCCTTCGACAGTTTTCTACTGAAGAATAAAAATGGGCAGGGCGAGCCGTTGACCAGCTTCTCGAGTACAGCACCAATAGTGACGTTGCAGGTAGGTGGAGAGAGGGGGAGTTGAAATGTGGCACGGGAAAAGTGAGAGCAGCAGCGGTTGATAGGGCATTCTTTGTGTTGCGGAAGGCTGCCCTCTGAAGATGACCCCACTTCAGGTCTTTTAGCTTGCTCTTGATCAAAGTGTAGTGGGAGGTGAGAGTGGCCGCGATGGCTGGCATGAACCAGAGGTAATAGTTGATCATGCCCAAGAATTCTTGCAGTGCTTTGACAGTCAAGGATGTGGGGAAGTTCTGAATGGCCTCTACCTTCGCATTGGGCGGGTGGACGTCTTCAGGAGTGATACAGTGCGCAAAGAACAAGGCCACTGTGTTGTAGGAAGTCGAGAATGGTGCATATGTGACAAAGGTGTTCTTTTTTGGAAGAAGAGAACACAAGTATATCGTCCATTTAACATACCCAGAAGGGAAGGTCCCCTAAGTTAACAGCTTGTATTAATAATAATAATAATAATAATAATAATAATAATAATAATAATAATAATAATAATAATAATAATAATAATAATAATGGGGCACTGAAAAGTGGACTAGCAATTACGAAGGCCAAAACAAGAAAATTTGAAGGTGAAGATACCGAAAGTGGTGGGGATGGCAGTCTTTAGGATGACTTCAGGGTACATGGGCACCTGATAATACCCTCCACGAGGTCGAGCATGGAGAAAATCTTAACTTTGTGCAAGTAAGGGGTAACGTCGGCAATGTTTGGGAGGGGTTAATGATCCAGTTTTATCTGCATGTCTAGACACCTGTAATCCCGACAAGGGCACAGGGAGCCATCTTTCTTCAGGACGAAGTATAAGAGCGACGGCCATGGGCTCCAGGCCTTTTGGCAAAGGCATTTTTTATTTTCTTAGCAAAGGTGTTTTTTATTAGCTGTCAAACGATTTGGGGACAGACACATGAATCTGAGAAAAAATGGGGTCTTGTTTGCTTGGATATGGTGATAAATACTGTACATGGCAGGGACTGTGGGCATTTGGTGAAATTCTGGATGGAAGACTTCTGGGGACTACATTAGGAGATGAGCATAGGCCACAGTTGGTGTACTGATGTGGAGTGCGAGGTCCCACATCAACCAGAAAATGGAAATGTGCGAGAAAATCCCTCAGCGACGAGGAATTTCTAATGGTATTTGGTTCTCCCAAATGATAGTGTGAGTGGGGATCTCAGATCCATTGGCAGTTACCAGGCAGACAGCAGCCTTAGGATGACTACGTCATGTCCTGAAGAGTGACTTTGGTAGAAGGGAACAGCAAGCATCAGTTTCTACCTAAAACCACACACCCATACCAGCATCATGTAAAAAGAATATATTAACGACAGGGGAGGCCACCACCACAAGTGATGGCCTACTTACACATGTTTTTGCCACTGACAACAGTCTGTATATTTCTTTGTAGAAACCCCAAATCTGGAGTAGCAGTAACAGAACTGTGGCTGACAGGCACCAGAAAGTGGCTGGAGAGGTCATTGATTAGGACATGAGCAAGGGGTGGCACATGTGGGTGGTGTTCTTTATCGCAGCTCTGGCATGTCACAAGGCGAGCTTCTGTGTTTTACCACATTCATGTCAACCTCGGTTGGTGTCAAGTAGTTGTCCTCTTTGTCAGAAGTGGGGGCATTGGAAGTCTTGAAGGTGGTGAAATGGCTATTCATAAGGGCATCGACTTAGGTCATTAGGTCTTTCATGGGCAAGGTATCAGCATCAGGGACGGAGGCACGTAAAGCTTTGGCTAGGGATTGTACCCAAAGGGTAGGAAGTAGTCTCACTTCCCAGCAGGTTACAAGCGAGCAATACTGGTTATTTCCCTGATGATGAGTGAAGCCTTTTGGGGCCCCTATGGCTTTTATGAGAGCTGAAAAAGCTTGGTAATGCTGTAGTCAAAGCGGACTTGAGAGATGGAAAGAGAATCATCAGATACCTCATCCGAGAGAGAGAGAGAGAGAGAGAGAGAGAGAGAGAGAGAGAGAGAGAGAGAGAGAGAGAGAGAGAGAGAGAGGATAATCCGTGAAGGTGACTGAAGACACGGACAAAGGTGACCAAAGTGAGTGGCCTGATCATCCAGGCATGATTAAAGGAGAATTAAACAGCTAACTTTTCTTCCTGTGTTTGAAGCGAGACATTTTTAGTAGAAAATTATATTTTATAATGTTCATATAAGGAAGGGTACGTGGATATTGTGCCTGGGTGAACTGATATCCCTCTCTCTTTAGTCAATCCAGACTTCCATATTGTAGCCTAGATGTGTATATACCCATATACATGGCATTTGTGGAATGATGAACAATAAGCAGGGCACGCTATTCCTGGCTTGGAAAACAATAGTAAACAAATACTTATAAAATCATGTCCTGCCAGTAACTATTTTAAAGAACACTGAGCTACCATAGAGGGTGTTCCGTCTAATATGCAATCCCCTTAATTATCGGTCCCAACTCGATTTTATATGTATAATTTGTGTCCCCAAGTGATCATTAACCGTAAAAATAGGACTCCTAGTATTTATCATATGTATAATATTCACTCCCTCCGAATTATATGCACTCCAATTCCTATGCATTATACATGCAATACGCACTCTCCTACTTCCTTTGACCTCATTTCGAATATATTACCGATGCATATCATAAAAGAAAGTAAACTTAATTATGTAACTGCAAATTATTTTATAAATACTTGGTTGTTATATAACTTCATTCATACAGAGAAGATTATGAATGAAACGTTTTCATTTTGATATATGTTAAAGTTATCTCCTGCCAACCTAGCCTAGCTCCAGCTGGCATTGCTTTATAATACAGTAAGCATTATGCATTTCAAGACATTTTACCATCATAAGCAGTCATGTTCATCCTCGCAGTTTACTTCATAAAGGTAAAAAGATATGTTCGATGTGCTTGTAAACCATTTTGCATTGTCACTAACAAATAATGCTGCAATAGAGAAGAGAAAAATGGTGACCCACTGAAAGGGCAAGTTTTGTGGAACGTACAGTACATGGATGATTAGGTAAAATTCAGATGTCTAAAAGTATGTGTACACATAATGGAATTGCTGGTACAATTTCTTTAGTTAGCAAGCGCTTTTATTGGCACTCCGTTAAGCTGATGTGTCTG
>NC_090748.1:57999042-58019042 GCF_036898095.1 Palaemon carinicauda | reverse complement strand
AATTTATACCAAGAGAGCATAAAAAACTATTTTTATTGTTTATAAAATTACCTTTTAAATGAGGTATATAAAATGATAATTGGACAAAAAAGGTAATAACGAATACCTGCAACAATTACTGACGGCGGCCATCTTGATGACGTCATAAAAATTATGTAGAAGCTATCCAGAAGTGCCATCATTAACTTTATTCATCTAAAGGAAGTTTAAAACCGATTAACACTATCCCTAATATTTCATCACTAATACTGCCACAAAAAGGGTATTTGCTATATATGCTCCCATACTAAAATGAACAAAAGCTATGACTCCTGTGAATCTCCTATTTACCTGAGCATAGGGATGTTGCAGGCATTTTGCAGGGCTTCCACTAAAAACTAGTGGACGGTCTAAGAAGAATCTATATCCTTCCAGATATGAGTGTCCTAATGTATACTGTATGTATTTTATGAGGAATGGTTATTCATATATTCTATCAATCTCTTCCTTCGTAAGAAGGATAAGGAAAATATTCCAATACAAATCAAAGTGGAAAGAAAAGATGCCCTATTGAGTAGCTTACTTGCTCCGATAGCCTGGTCCAACTCCACAACGACCCAGGTGCTGAACCCCATAGGAAGGGAAGAAAAGAGGAAAAACTGAGAGACATTCTTAACTTACTTTGTGACTGCATTCTAAGACAGGTTGTTTCTCGTCCCTTTAGGAAGCTAGGATCACTAAGCATCCTGTTGAGCAACTACCGCATGTCCTAATGAGAATGTGTCACTGGACTCTTAGGTATACTCTCTCAGTTAAGTGAGTAAGGAAGGTTGTGTGGCACTTCCAGAACAAGCAATTTAAGCAATTACACCATAGATAGGTTCTTTCTGATGGCAAGGTTAGAGTTAATTCCTAGGACACTGTGAGCTTATACTTTAATTGGACCACTTAAGGGCTCCATAAATACTGAGTATAAGCATTTGATAGCCTCAGAAAGTCAGAAGAAACTGTAATCTTGGAGATCAGCTTCTTCACCCAACCAGTGTTGAGAAATAAACTATTATTCTTTGGTCCGAAAAGCTGGTTTCTATTTATGTTGCAATGTAACCCCTTTCACAGGACAGAGAATTTGGTCACTCTGAATGCTAGTAACACCTAGGAGGCAGGAGATGGAAAGATGGAGATGGATTTCTGAGTCGTAGCCAAACACTAAAAAACAAAGGCTAGCAAAAATTTCTTCAATCCCTCAGAAGGATTAATGGTATAGGAAATGCCATGCAGTTTGCCTACTCTCTTTGACGAGGCTACATGCTCTTCTTGAAAGCTTGAAGAGAGAATGTTCAAGACAGTTGGGAACTTTCATAATACCCCAACCTGGGAGTATGGATTCTCTGGAGGAAAGGACTGCTCAAATCTCCTCATAAGCATAGACAAACCTCATAATAAAGAGAGGTCATGACCTTCAAATCTGACAATTACACTCAAGGTTGAACGATAGCCTTTTAGCAGAGACTGAGAGGAGAATTGCTTGGTGAAAGTAGATGAAATAAAAAATTAGTTGAAGAGAGGCTTTAACCAGAGAAGTATCACTCCTACAACACCAACGGCAGAAGCTGGTACACTTTCCTTAGAATATTGTTGAAACTTCTGCAGATGAGACTGACAGAGAAGGCTAGGCCACTAAGGCAATTATACCGGTACCTCAACTAGGAGCATCAGCAAATCAGGAACTATTTGGTGTGTGGCGACTTGTCATATTTGTTAGAGGGCTGGAAAAGTGTAAGCATCCAGATTATCCTAGGGGTACTGGAAAGAATCTTCCACCACCACTATTGGGTCTTAGACTGGAAAACTGAATACCACCAACCAGAAGTGGTGAAGAAGCCTTTTATTGGGTACCCCCAGCATAAAAAAAAAGCCTTTCTGACACGGGTATGTAAGAAAAACTCCGCTCCTACCACATGATTCTGCTGATTGAGCGACTCTGTTTGGGCATTCCTCTTGCCTGGAATGTAGCTTTTTGAGAGGTCTACTGTGTTTTTTTTCCTACCCAAGTGTGCGTCTGTTCCGTTGATTCATAGAGGAACTGGGGCACTGTCCCTCCTTGCTTGCTTGTTTGGTTGGCCTAAGAAATAAGCTTGTTGCATATGCAGATGCTGCTATTCTTTTTGCATCATTTCCATCTCATGAATGTAGATCTGGGGTTGCTAAATCCCTTAATAGAGATCTAGCTAAAATTAGTCCAAGGTGCAAATTATAGGGCATGAAGTTGAATCCTAACAAAACTCAAATTATGATTGTACGTAGGTCAAGAACAGTGGCTCCTCAACATCCAGATATCAGCATTGATAATGTTTCTTTAACTTTATATGACTCTTGAAATTTTAGGTGTGATTCTCGAAAACAAAGTTGCTTTTGAGAAACACCTTCGGTCTGTATCTACTTCAAGTGTACAAGAAATAGGCTTCTTAAGAAAATCTTTTAAGATTTTTGGTGATCAATCTATTCTGGAGAAGGATTTTTACTTTTTCATCATAACTTGTTTCGAGTATTTTTCTCCTGTCTGGTCGTCAGCTGCTCATTCTCATCTTGATTTGTTGGACATGTATTTGTGGTCTATTAAATTTCTTATTCCTGATCTAGATAGTAATCTCTAGCACTGTTGTTAAATTAGTTCATTAGGCATTTTGCATAAAATTTTTCAGAATTCTGACCATCCTTTACATTCACATCTTACCGGACAGTTCCATCCTGTTCGTAATACTAGGCAAGCACTTAATTCTAATAGTGAGGCCAATTCCATCTTGAGGCCCAATACTACACAATATTCTAGAAGTTTTATTTCAGCTGTGACCAAGTTGTGGAATGACCTGCCTAATATGGTAGTTGAAACTCTAGAACTTCCAAAGTTCAAACTTTCACCAAATGTTTTTATGTTGAACAGGCTGACATAAGTCATTTTATAGTATATGTATAAAATATGTTTTAATGTTGCTAATATTTTTCAAATATCTCATTTTAATTGTCCATTACTTTTCATATCGTTTATCTATGTGCTTATATCCTTTCCTCTCTGGGTGATTTTTCTCTGTTGAAGTCATTGGGCTTAAAGCATCTTGTTTTCGCTACTAGGGTTGTAGCTTACCTAATAATAATAATAATAATAATAATAATAACAATAATGATAATAATAAAATGATAATAATAATAATAATTATTATTATTATTATTATTATTATCATTATTATTATTATTACTATTATTATTATTATTATCATATTAATAACAATAATAACAATGATAATAACTCTACCGTACCCTAGCAAACTTAATTCGAAATATTGTGGACCTAAATTATATTTGCATTTCCAATATTTTGATGAGGAGGCTCATTTTGTCTTCAGATCACAGTCCTGGGGTGATCTTAGATGAGTCCATGAGCATCAGCATCTTTGGAACTCTCTTGGTGAGGTTTTCATTGTTTAGTCACCACAATAGATTGTCCAACAACTTTTCTTCTACAGGATCTTGAAGGAGTGGAAAATTGAAGCTTCTAACAATTGTCACTTCAGGCACCATTGACGCAACAATTGGTGGAGTCGACCTTCAGGCATGAGTTTTTCCAGCAATGAAAGATATCCGAGAAAATTTTGTCACTACCATGACGGGAGTGGTCTAATAGTCAAGAACAGTAGCACTACCTCTCTGAGTCTGTTGATGTGATCGTTTGATGAAAATACTTTCGTTGCTGCTGTACCTATTTACATTCCCTGATACTCCATCTGCCTCTTGGGTGTGAGATTCAGCTTCAGCTGATTGATCATGATTCCCAGATCGTGGAAAACAGTGAAATGTTTGTCTAAGTCCTGAAGCAACTGTCACCTCGAGGGCAAAAGGATCAACCACTTATCAAGATATAATAGCAGATGAATTCTGTTCAAGTAGGAGCAAGCTGAGACCACATTGAACACTCAAGGAGCAGTTGAATGTCCATAGCCCTAGACTTTTAATTTGTACTTTACTCCGTCTGGAATGAAACAGTGGTTCTTCCTATCAGACTGGTGGATTGGTTTTATAAATACACATCTTTGGGATTAACAGAGAATAATAGGCTACAGAAGTGTCACGATTTAGAGATTAAAGTAAATAATTAGATGGGAGTTTAGGGAAATTATATATGGCCGTTACCTGGGTTAGATAATGTGCAGGAAGCAGGGCTGGCGGTAGCTGACCTGTGTCCTAATCTCCACATTCCTGGGTGGTGGGAAGTCAGCTTGAACAAGTTCTCTTGCCACCGTTAGCTATTCCCTGACCATGCACAAATGTACTGAGTCAGTTTCCATGTCAACAAGTACACCAGTACACCAGGGAGAGGGGATGTGAGGAGGCAAGAACCAGCCATGCACATTTGCATCACCCGCCACTGCTACCCAGAGGCAAGAGGAGCCCTCATATCTTTCAGCAATGAGCATGCCAATAACAGCTGGGAAGACAAGTGTAGAATAGAAGGCCTTTTTTTTTTTTTTTAACATAGCTGTATCCCCTCTGTGTTCTTTCTTTCCGAGTTTGTCTTTGAAACTTTAAAGTTGATCAATTGTTATCTACAACGTGTACGCATTTTACAGTAAAATATCCCAGTAATTTGAAAGTCAAAGAAAGACTTGGAGTTCAGTGGATCTTGTAATTAAAGAGATTCATCAATTCGCTTTGAAGAAGATTTCTGCTCATGTTTTGTCAATCACTCTAGACAAAAAAAAAATCCTTTTTACGAGGTAAAAGTCGTCTATTTTCCCCATCTCTCATCATTCATTATTTAATTGCCACTAAAGTCAGTGACAAATTGGTGGCTTGATGGTGGGATGAAGAGGATGAAACAGCATCAAAAATAAGTGTAAAAATCCGCAAATGACTGAGTGCCACAGTTACCAAAAAAAGACTTGAGACGTGAACAATGATGAAATAATAAAAAGAATAAGGAGAGGGAAATGAAGACACACGCGAAGCAAGAAGCAGACATCTCAGAAGAGGAAAGGAAAAACTAAGAAGAAAAAGCCAGTTTATAAATCAGTGGATGGTATACAAAGATGAGCGATGAATGGATATCCTTAGAAAAATTAAGAAAATCCTAATGATATTGTGAATAACAGCAGCTAGGAGGGATGGCGTAAACCAGTCAACCATGGAGGACCAACAGGGAAGAGACATTAGTGCCCTTCCGCCATGAAGGGGCGGGCCGGAACAGCCGACGCCCACGGGGGGAACTCTTCGTGAGGAAACACACTCGTCGCCGAGAGGACGACACGGCAATGTTCCTGTGGGAAATGAAGACGGTACGCCTAAAAAGGCCGATATATTCAGTTTCCCATCACGGGAGTAACATCATCAAAACTCACCATATGCGATGGCGGGCAAGGACCAATCTATGGGGCCTAATCAATCGAACATCAGATGCAGTTGGATTGCTGGGAATGCCCTAACAATGGAGAACTTCGTCGTCGAATCAACATCAGCAGGCGCCCTGACAGATACAACACGCCCACGAGCCAAGGACGATTCCGAAAATTGGAAGAGGTCCCCGATAAAAACTGTAGGATGAAGGACCTATGGCCACCCACAGAAATGAACCAGATAAGTCAAGTAACGGGGTATAAAATCTGTAGTTTTTTACGATTAACAAATATGTTGTCAGATTTTTTAAAGTGTGTAGAGTAACGAAGTTATGATTCCACTTTCTTTACGGAATGTTGTGTAAAATGTTTTCAGTGATACGTTGATAATTACGGAAATTCCTGTAGGCATATTTGTTCTTAAGCTACATACCATATTGACGATGATTATATTTAATTCGTTATGAAATGTTTTAAGGGAAAGTGTTAAACCAGTGTTTGTAAGTATTTATCGGAAGATCATCTTGTGTAATGAAGATGAGTTTGTTTACGCAATAGTCAAAGGAATTTCAGTTGTCGACAGTTTGTTAAGTAATTAGTAATTAGTCACGTGTGCAAACCGAAGAGTTTGCCTTTTTTTTCGTTCATGTCACAGTGTTTCCCAAGTAATTTGTTCCACTAGTGTTTCGGTCTGATTGATAAGGTCGAGCATTGTTTTAAAGTAACGTCAAATGAATGAATTTCAAATTTAGAGGACGTCCGATTCTAGTTAGATGAAATGAATGCAATGAACGGTGATTTTGACTGAATTCCTTGAGGAAAGTATTATGATGTCACAATCACTGTTGGAAGAGCGTATCGTCCATAAGTTCCTTTGTACAGAAAAGAAATTTAAGATTTTAACAGAAACGTAACTTCTTTTGACTTGAAAGTCAGAATTACATCTTTGTTTTCCAGCTCCGTTGAGAATTTTTTTTTCTTTTTTCTTTTTTTTCCGTTTTACAAATCATAATAAGTAAGGAATTAATTGTTATTAGGTGTTATCTGCCAACGTGAAGGAAAAAAGATGATTAAAATTCATACTTAGATTAGTCCGTTTCTTTTAACTCGCAAGAACGAATAACTAAAATGAAGAATCGGGGAAATGAACGAACAATGAAAAACAAGTGGCCGTCGACTTTTTCAGTTCATGTTTAATGATTCAAGTAGATGTACAGATAGAGTATAGGAACAGATATGTATAGCGCAGTAGTGATAAAAGTTGCGATAGATGGAATTCAGTAAATAAAAAAAAGTCATGCTTCGGCAACAATCGCTCATATGAGAACTTTCTGAACGAACAACGTAGAACTATTTGCACACAGCAACAGACGCAACATCAGCGTAAATATTTAGAGGCACCACATACTTGCAAAACAAATTGGGAAAGTATTAATCTCTGATTCGCTGAAACACAGAGAGGAATAGGGGCATAATCGATAATTGAAAAACTAAGAGGAACTGTCAAAAGGGGATAGATGTAGGTATTTCGTGTAAAGATTTCTTAAGAAGAGGTATGCTCTTAATTGATTAACACAATATTTGAATGGTGAGGGATTTGTGTTATCAGAACCGACTTGAAATTGATTGCATAGATTTTAGATGAATATCAGAACATTTTGATGGATTAGTAGGAAATGCTGTAATGATTTACTTAGATGCTATAATTATCTTGGAAATACTGTAGAACATATGACTAATTTGGTTAGTGTTCGAAGTCTGTAGACAACATATCTATAAGGTCTAAATAGACAAGTGTCAGCTGTTTCAGCCCGAGGTTCAGTTTTTAGGTAACATACTTAGTAATAAGGGCGTAAGCCTGAAGGCAGACAGAGTACTGTAGAAGCGATTAGGGAATACCCTCGTCCTAAGACAAGAAAACAAGTTAGTTCATTTTTGGGGTTAGCATATTATTAAAGACTCTTTATTAGGTATTGTGGGGAAATCTTACGTCCCTTAGATAAATCGCATGACATTTTAATTAGCAACCGGGTGTGTGTATTCAGACACTTCAGAGCAAAGAGGATAGGATAGGCCAGCATTCCGCATGATTTTCTGTACTGGGGGGTTGAGATGCCCAAAGAGTTTTTAGTGTTAATTGTTGGAGATTGACAGGCACATACTAAAACTAGGAAATTCTTGACATTACTGTTGTAATTATTAATGATTAGTTTAGCGTTATGTATCATATTGACTGTCCTGGTTGGACTGGTGTTCAAGTTTGCATTCTGTAGAATTTCTGCCTCTCCCGGATGCAAAGTGCTTTGAAGAGTCACGACCACAGGAACCCTATTTAAAGGAGTGGAGGGATAAAGACTACTCCAGTAGTGGGGATAGTCCAGTGGGCCCCTGGCATACCTAATCTCGTGAAGAGTGCATGTATCGCCCAAAGTAGGTATCGCTATGTACACAAGGAGTTAATTTATTTTTTGTACCTGTACATTTTATTGTTTTGCCTCATGTTACTTTTAATTAGTATGATACAGCTGTTTAGTGATGCTGTTTAATGATGTCGATTTTTTCTTGTAATTGTTTTGCATATTACAGCCATGCTTTAATTACTATTAGCATTTTTCAGTCATGACTGCTATTACAATCTTAAGAATTAATGTAATGTGGTTTGGTTAACTATTTTTTTTTTTTTTTTACTTTTTTCTCTCTTTGTATGGTTTGGAAGTTGATTTCGTATTTTATCTGTAATTTATGTTCGTATCCACTGTTACTATATCAGACTCAGTCCAATGAATAAATCAGAGTGTAGGGTTGACATATGAGGCCATTCATTATCTATATACGCTGACTGCATTCACTAATGGACTACAGGATTTGGACAAGTTAAGTATTTAGAAATACAAAAGTTATATTCTGTTACATAAATTGTGATGGATATTTTACAACCACTGAACTAAAATTAAAACATTTGGGAGACACAATGCTCTATGATATGTCTCTTTAATAAGATACGCAGTTTTCATACATGTTCGCATATATATATATATATATATATATATATATATATATATATATATATATATATATATATATATATATATATATCCTGTGAACCGACATGTGTAGTGTTGATTAATCTTTTATTCCTTTTCTGAATGAATTTTAACATGCATTCACTAACACTGAGTATTTCTAATGTACTTAATTACGTAAATTTCATATTCATGATACGGGCTTCACCGTTGGCTTTTTAAGCAACTGGTTTAATAAGGTAAGAGGAAGAAGCTCTTAGAGCAGTTGGTCTGGAAGTGCCTCAGCTCTGTTGATAAGGCAGTCACGACTCTCTTTTCTCAACTTGTTGATGGTGTTCTTAATATCCTTCAGTGGGATGAGTGTTGAGATGTCCAGGATCAGAGCCTTCTTGAGGGAGAGAGCTAGTACCACATTTCTATTCATTAACACTCAGTTAGACTATTTGTTGGCTGACAGATGTGGTAGGTAAGTAACTGCCTTCACCCCAGACAAAATGAGGCCTTTGTGCTTCACCTCAGCTCAAACAGATGCCAAGCTGAGGCAGAGTATGCTACCGCTCCTGGCCAGTGATCAATCTAGCTTGTATTTTGCATCCTAGCTATGACTGCTGCTTCCATGACCATAGACATAACATCCATGAATAAAGTGCCTCATACGTCAGTTTTTTTCCGTGGAGGTGGCTTTCATCAGCACCATTGCTCCTGGATCAACTAGAAGAAGCAGAGGAACTGCCTCCTCTGTCTGCCATCCCACCCTTGATAGGTTCTGTGGAGAGCTCTCCGTGATCACTCAACTCCTTGATGAGAAATAAGACCTTAAGGAAGATTGAATCTTACTCTGAGTTCTCCAGTCTGCCAGAAGGTGACCCCTATCGTAAGGAAGGGAACCTTCCCTCACCTGAGAATACTCCCCTCCTTCCCCTTTGAGTATATTCTCTCTAGACCGAGGACATCTCCTGCTCCGTACTCCACTAAGGAACAAGGAACCATTGAACAATCCAATCATTTAGAATGTGTCTTTTTCTGTGTTTCCTCTGCAAAAGGAAGACTCTATCTCTCTGCTCCAGAGAGCATCGAGAGTTTGTCTTAGGTTTCACTTATTTCTGTTCTAATTATGTCAATATGTGGCATAGATATGCCATGAGAAGTTATCTCTACACATTGAGGTGTGTCAATTAGTGACCTACCGGTCAAGTCCCAAAATCATGTCTATGGCTGTAATTTTCAGAGATCATAAGAGACAGGTGATGCGGCTGCAGAGAAATCACAATCCTTTGAAGACAAATGGTCAGAAGTCATCTTGATGTGAAAGCATAGATCTATGTCCTGACCACCAGAGATTGTAGCATCTCTCGAACAAGATCATCCAACTGAGAAAGGAGCTTGCACCCTAGAAATACTCTGAAAAATCTGTCTTCAACTTCTTCCTCTTCAAAAAACTAAGTCCACTGCACAGGAGGCCATTCCCTACACTCAGAAGAGAGGTAATCCTGCGAACACTCACAGTTGATGACGGTCGACCTCTAGCTTCTTGAAGCTTGGAAGGATCTTAATGATGTGAAAATTGATGTGTTGTGGTTTTTAATAAATTAAATTTTGGAAAGTGAGATGACACTTGAAAAATGGAGAGCAAGTACATAAATTCCAATATTCAAAGAGAAGGAGGATATTCAGCGTTGTGGAAATTACTGAGGAATCAAGCTTATGTCACATACACTAAAGGTATTTGAAAAAAAAATATGAATGGAAGATTACTTTACCAAGTTTTAAAAAATTATGAATGGAAGATAACTTTAACAAGTTTTCATCGGTAGGCAGCAACTAATGCTCATGAAAGGTTTCGGTACTGTGAATGGTATTTTCTTTCTGACACAAATTATGAAAAGTACATAGAACAAAAGACCTTACATATGGCTTTTATACACCTTGAGAAGGCATATGACAGCACCACGTCAGGAAATATGGAGAATGACAAGTAGCTGTATAGAAATGTAAAGACCAGCATCAAACCTGCAGTTGCAATAATGAAAAATTTTCAAGTTGGGGTCATGCTGCATCATGGATCTGCTCTGAGCCCACTTCAGTTTAAAATTATTTAACTGTGTTGATAGAGGATGTCAGGGAAGAGCCACCCTAGTGTCTATTTTATGTAAATGACATAGTTTTATTAGCCAGGGACAGGGAAAATTAAGAAATTAATCTAGAAAGATACGGGTAGGCCTTGGAGAATAGAGGATTAAGGATAAGCAGAAAAAATTCTACATATTACAACCAAATTAGGCAAAGAATACATCAAAGGGAAAAAGGGTTCATCAATTCAAGTACATTGACTCAGCGATGGAAAATGCCGGGACATTGAGAAAGAAATTAACAGCCAGATTCAGTGGGGCAAAAATTACTGGAGGAAGATGGCTGGTGTCATATGCGATAGGAAAGTCCCCTTCAGATTAATGGGCAAAGCGCGCAATGAAGTTGACAGACTTGAAATCGTATATAAATTGAAAGCAGCACCAGTAAAGTGAAATATATGAAAGAGAGTTGAACCATATATAGAGAAAAGGATGCTTAGGGGGATAAGTGGAGTAACCAGAATGGACAGGGTTAAAAATAAACATATTATCATTATTATTACTAGCTAAGCTACAACCCTAGTTGGAGAAGCAAGATGCTATAAGCTCAAGGGCTCCAACAGGGAAAATAGACAAGTGAGGAAAGGAAATAAGGTAATAAATAAACGATATAAGAAATAATGAGCAATTAAAATGAAATATTTTAAAAACATTAACAGCAGCAAAACAGATATTTCATATATAAACAATAAAAAGCCTTATATCAGCCTGTTCAACATAAAAATATTTGCTGCAGGTTTGAACTTTCGAAGTTCTACATATTCAACTTCCCGATTGGGAAGATTATTCAACATCTTGGCCAAAGCTGGAATACAACTAAAATAGTGTATAGTATTGAGCCTCATGATGGAAAATTTCTGACTATTAGAATTAACTGCATGTCTAGTATTACGTACAGGATGAAACTATCCAGGAAATTCTAAAAGTAAAAGATGACCAGGATTATGAAAAATCGTATACTACATGTATAACGAACTAATTGACCGACGGTGTCAGAGATTAATATCTAGATCAGGAATAAGAAATTTAATAGACCATAAGTTCCTGTCCAACAAGTTAAGATGAGAATTGGCAGCTGAACACCAGACAGATAAATAATACATGGTAGAATGACAGACGTAAAACACTTCTTCAGAATAGATTGATCTCCGAAAACCTTAAAAGACTTTCTCAATAAGTCAACTATTTTGTGCAATCGAAGACATAGACCGAGTGTGCCTCTCATAAGTAAATTTGCTGTCAAGAATCACACCTAAAATTTTAAAAGAGTCATACAAAGTTAAAGAAACATTATCAGTGCTGAGATACGGATGTTGAGGAGCCACTGTCCTTTACCTACTGTACTTACAATCATACTATGGTTAGGATTCAACTTCGGGCCCCATAATTTGCACCATGCACAAATTTTAGCCATATATATATTGAGGGACTCAGCAACCACAGAGCTGAACTCAGGAGATGGTATTGATGCAAAGAGTGTAGCAACATCTGCATATACAACAAGCTTGTTTTCTAGGTCAAACCACATGTAATGTGTATATAGTATGAAAAGAAATGGGCCAAGATCACTACCTTGAGGAACATCGGATACCGTATTCTTATACTCACTGTGGGGCTCACCAACAGCATCTCTCTACGATCTATTACTTAAAAATTCAATAATAATGCTATGAAACGAACCACCCGTTCCCAACTGTTTGAATTTGAAAACATGGGCCTCATAATTAACACTGTTAACTGCGTCGCGAAAATCAAGACCAATCATGCAAACTTCCTGATCATAATCAAGGGATTTACGTACAACAATGGAGATTGTAAGAAGGGCATCATATGCTCCAAGGGCTTTACTAATACCAGATTACAACCTAGGGAACAGATGATTACCTTTCAAAAACTTTAGATAATATGGGAGTTATGGAAATTGGGCGTTAATCAGTTGGATTTGAGCTACCACAAACACATTTGTATAGTGTTGTAACATTACCAATTCTGCAACAAGGGATAAAAGCTCCTCTTTCCTCTTCTTGCTAACTTGCACAAAATAACAGATAACTTTGGCACCAAGAATTTTGCAGTCTTTATAAAAACAAAGGAAAAATACCATTGGGGTTTACATCTCCATAAGCACCAAGGTCCATCAATAGAGCTTTAATTTCACGAGATTGAATAGCTAAACTAGTGAGTTTAACATCAGGAAAACAGGAATAAGGAATTTCAAGTTTCTCATTACTCTGCTTACTGTCAAACACATCAGCCAAAATGGGGTAGAGTAAAGGTCACTGAAGCATTGAAGAAAGTGCATTCGTCAGGTTAAGATGGTATGGCCACCTGATGAGAAGAGAAGGGCAATGACGTGGTAAGACAAGTGATGGATGGGGAGGTCATGAAACATGAAGGAGAAGAAGATCTGACCAGGTGGAAATATTACATTAGAGATGATATGAGGGAGAAAGAAATATGGGAGAAAATGACACAGACAATGGGTAGATGGAAAACACTCATCAAAATAGTGACCACGAATAGGGATAAAGCTGCTCATGTTCCAACCACACCCTTGTATGAATATACCAGGGCACTACCAAATATCTGCCCATGGAGAAAACATCATGAAAACAAAACAAATATATTGGAAAGAAAAACAAAATAGCAAAAATTTAGCAAAAGTAGGATTACAAGAAATATTTGTGGACAGAACAGCAACAGAAATCAAAGTGAAAGTAGGCTACCAAAAGTAGACAGCCGTGTTTACCTTGTTAATTTAAACGTTTAATGCCTGACCTTCAAGAGATGGTTGGAACAGCCGATATAAGTTTCCAAATTACACCTGGAATAATTACACAAATAAATAATTGGTGACTGCATCAATTTCATAAGTATCTTTAGATTTGAACATGCTTCCTATTGCTAATGAAATCTTAAAATCAAACTTCAAATTAACAAAGATATTCAGGTTCATATATGTTTTTCTTAGCCAACATTCAATATTCTTATAGTTACATATAAATGGTAATGAGACATACAGTATCTTCTTTGAAACGTTAAAGCCTTTGGACTGAGTATATTATCTAAAAAAAAAAAAAAAAAAAAAAGAAAAAAAAAAAAACAATTTAGTCAGTTTCTCAAAAAGGGCAGCAAATAACTATTATTAATAATGTATTATTTTAGAAATATGATTTGATCATGGAAATAAGATGAAACGGTGAATATCAACAGAGATGTTACGAGAATGAAAGATAAAGATTTGTGTGGCCATTTGTCAGTAAATAATTTTTGAATAAATTAAAATGGGAGATGAGAAGGGACAATAGGTATGTGAGCCAATGAATGAATAATGATTGTGCAAAAGACTGAGAGGAAATCTAGATTGTTTATAGAAGGTATCATTGGAATTTAAGAAGAGATACATTAGCTAACTCTCCTATAACTGAAAAGGATAACGGATACACTTGGGCACAACATTCTATCCTTTATCTCTTTTTTTCAGTGTTTATAGTTTATATATGAAAGAAGGATTTGAAACTGTTACCGTTCTTAAAGTATTATATTTTGATTGTTTATTACTTCTCTTGCTGTTTATTTATTTCCTTATTTCCTCACCTCACTGTACTACTTCCCCGTTAGAGCCTTGGGGCTCATACCATCCTACTTCAAACTAGGGTTGTATCTGAGCAAGTAATAATAATAATAATAATAATAATAATAATAATAATAATAATAATAATAATAATAATAATAATAATAATAATAATAAGGATGTGAAATGTAAATTTAGAAAATAGCTGAGACTATACAAATGAATAATTTGTGAGAAGCTGGTGAAAAGGGTGCACATTCTGAAATGAAAAGAAATAGAAAGACTGGTCAGACATAAATGGGATAACTGAAAATAAATATGCATAGAAAGGTGTCTCAACATCTGGGAAGAGGGAGGGTGCATGTAAAATTAGAGATGAAAGGGTCAGTGTGATAGGGAGGGGGGGGGGGGTTTAAATACTGTTAATTTGTTGTAGGTATATAAAAGAGTAAATGCTAATGATATTTACTGTTAGCTGTGACCAAAGTTGTATCCCTTTTGGCTGAGCCACGAATTCTTAGAGGATCGTATGATGCGAGTGTTGAGCCACATCTTTATGGAAGTGAAGTGTGATGTTAAATTTAGATAAACAATGAGATATACAAGCAATACAAGGCATAAGTTGAATTGAAATAAAGAGAAATCTAGAGGTAAGTAGAACTCGTTAGTGCGATGAAAACGTTTTGAGGTGGTTTGGCCATGTGTAAAGAATGGAAGGATGATAGGTTGCTCAAATATTATGAAAGAACTGAATAGGTGAAGTGGAAGAGACATTGGGAGAAAATACAAATTAACCTCTTGAATGTGGGAGAGCTTACTTAGAATAATAAAATCAGTTAAAGTAGGGGCATGGGACTGATCAATGTCTTGACAATGTAAGAATTCCATTTAAACAAAAGGCCACAATACTTGGGTGTAACTTTAAGAAATCTGGTATTCTTTCACACGTCAAAGCGAGAATAGCTGCTTCTAGAGTAACTCTTGATAAATTACAACGTTTTAAATACTTATCAACTAAAACTCAACTTCGTTTATATAAATCATTAGTAAGGCCTCAGTTAGATTACCCCACCATAATATTCGGAGCAATTAGCAAAACTTCCCTTAATGAAATGCAGGCAATACAAAAAAGGGCTTTGAGGAGAGCCTGCAAAGAGAGCCCTCCCTATTACAATACAATTAGGGAATTACATCAATATTCCAAATTGGAGCCTCTTAATGTCCGGTTTCACAGGCTCGGGCAGAAAACCTGGGACAAACTTGCTTTAGACGATGACGACCTTTGCACCCTAACTAGAAATCTCACTATTGAACGTGCTCGTGATCATTATTGGTGGAAGAGACTTCCAGGCCCAGATTCATATCATCTGATTAAATTCAATATATATCCTTTCAGCAGTTAAATTGTAATTTCATTTAAACATTAAATCATCATAAAAAAAAAAACCTTCATTAACCATCAAACCTTACTTAATCAACAAATTGGTGGCAGTCGATTGGTGTCCTTTTGCTTAACGTGAACCAAAAAACCTTTCCTTTTCCTGCCTGTCTCGTCCTTTCTCAGAATAATTCTACTACTATCTAATGTCGCATGAGGGTCTGCCCTTCTTTCCCTGTACTTCTTCCCCCCCCCCCCCTTTTTTTCCCCTTATTCTTTCCCATCCCAAGTACCTGCCTTCGGGCTATAAACTGGATTGTATCCAGGGGTACTTATCCTTTCCCCATATTCCCCACTTCCCTATCCTCATCGTACTGGTACTGGTCTTGCCTTTGTCTTGAAAGCCGCCAATATTCATAAAAAAAATTTTAAGATATGTCTGCTTGCGTATATGTTTTCAGTTATAGGTACCAGACATATTGTATAAAATACCAAGGGAACTTACACCTGAGATGACGTTAACCAAACATATATGTATATTTCTGTAATGAACGAACAAAAACCTCATTTTATTAAACCCATTATTTCATCAACATTTCCGATGGAAAATTCCAATTGCATTTCAGTTAAAAAACGAACACTGTGTTTTAGCCACAGGCAGTAAAAAAAAAAAAAAAAGCTCACTAGTTTGGTGTTAGGTATTCAATTCTTTCTCGTATTGGACTGCCTGTGTATTTCGGAATTAGATTTTGTTACACGCTTTATGGCATTTTGTACGGAGTCCCTTCTCTCTCTCTCTCTCTCTCTCTCTCTCTCTCTCTCTCTCTCTCTCTCTCTCTCTCTCTCTCTCTCTCTCTCTCTCTCTCTCTCTCTCCCCTATTGTCAATTTCCCCTTTGATTACCAAGCTATTATGAAAAGGTAAAAGGAAGGACCGAGATGAAATAGTACCACCGAAGTCTATATAAAAGAAATATTATACAGTTAAACCCACGAGACAAAGTGCAAACAAATAACACAGCCGTACAGATGTGTGCACGAACGTTAACAAAGGAAATGGAACTTTTATAAAATACACTTTGAGGAGATCCGGTAAATGATAGCAACTAGAAAAAGCCATAAGAATCTTACCCCTAACGTCCATATATATATATATATATATATATATATATATATATATATATATATATATATATATATATATATATATATATATATATATATATATATATATATATATATATATATATATATATGTCTGCATCAGATAGACATCACTCCCACCAAGCAAGGTTTTTTTCACCATATCAAGACAACGGCCCTTCGAGTGTTTGCAAGATTCAGACACTTGGTACCAGGTTATACTGCAACTACTAAATAAATATTTGCGAAAGTAGAAAAAATAGGCTTTTCAAAAGGTCTCAAGCTCAAGGCCACTGCCCCTACACATCGTACTAAAGAAAGATGGATCCCTACGACCTCGTGGGGATTACAGGCAGAATAACATGTAGACAGAACCGGACCATTACTTCATCCCCAACATGACCAGCATCCCAACCGACTTTCACAGTGCTAAGTTATTATCCACACATGACCTTCTAAAAGGGGTATTATTAGGTGCCCATGAACCCACACAACATCTCCAAGACTGCCATTACCACCTCCTTCCTGCTTTACTCTTCATAATGCAGGGGACACATTTCAGCCAATCATGGATGACATCTTAATGGACCTCCCGTTCTGCGTATTTGTAGGTGACCTACTGGTGTTCTCTCCCTCCAAAGAAAACCATCTACGTTACCTACACATTATTCTCGTCTTTATACAGCCAAATGGCATTGTAGTCATGCATGACAAGTATACCTTTGGGTACAAGGAAGTGGTATTCTTGGGTCAGCACCTCTCTTGTGGGTATTCACTTTTTCCTTGAGAAGGTACCATCAGCACAGAAGTTCCCCATGCCTTCCTCTGTCAAGGCACTGTAGATTTTTATGAGTAGTGAACTATTAGTACCGGGTTCTTGAGAGCCATCACAGCCATTCTTGACCCCTTCTATGACTCCCTTAAAAGCAATGCAAAAACCTAATGTGGGGCCCCCTTCAGGATGTGAACTGCTGCTGCCCTCCACTTTCCCATGAAACTGCACTCCTTCTCTTTACCGATGCCATAGATGTTGCCGTAGGGGAAGTACTCAAACAGACGAAAAGTAACAAAACTTTTCAAGATGGAATCATGATATGCACTCTACCTATTACCAGGAGCTACTTGCTGTCCGTCACTTCAGCCACTTCTTAGAAAGCCAATCCTTAGTCATTGAGAGGGACCACCTGCTCTTGTGCATGCCTTCAGTTGACAATCCGATATCTGGTCTGCCCATTAATTTTATTGCTGGATACAATTCCTTTCAACACATCCCTTGTAAACTGAATCCCGTCCTCAATATACTTTCAAGAAACATGTTGGCTGCCATGCACATGGGAATGAGCTAAATTTCTTGGGAAGAAACCCAATAAAAAGACCACGAGAACCAAAATTTCAGGACATAAATGCTTAGCCTGTAGATACCTACTTTCATGCACCAACAGTTGTTTCTATTGATCTGTACCATCTCACATCCATTGCACCAATCTACAGCACAGCTACTGAAGTCGAAGTTCATATGGCATGGTATTGTTAAAGATACCATGTATTGGGTCTGTGTCTGTACTTAACATCAAACTTCAGAAGTGCATCAACACATAGACTCAGGTGTGAGCACTTTTGATTAACTGTAGTGTTGTTTTTATCTAACATACACATCAACGTGGTAGGCTCCCTATCCACGTCACAGGAACACCATTAACATTTTACGGTCATAGATCACTGAACTTGTTGGGCTGAAGCCTTTCCCATGCAAGATGCTTTACTCTCCAAATGGATAGCAAGAATCGGCATCCCAGATCATATATCTTTTGAGAGGGGTACTACATTTCATTCTCAATTATGGACATCATTAGAACATCTTCTCGGCATCACCCTACATCAGACTACCATTTACAATATTACAGCCTATGCAAATAGAGGAATGTTTCCATCGCACCATCAAAGTAGCTTTGATGTCACACTGCACCAACTTCAGCTGGTTTCCACAACTTCTGTGGGTACTCCTCGGACGAAGGACCACTCCCATGGACACCATAGATGTCTCAGGAATAGAAATGGTATATAACAACTAGGTAGCTGTCACTGTGGAACTTTTTTCTGGCCGCCACCTCCTTCGATGATCTCCAGAGCCCACATCATGTTGTTGGGAAACTTACATCCTGGCCTCAGACTTATAAGCCTTAAGAAATGCAGCACATAACGAAAAAAAAAAATAAAATAAAAAACTATACAGCAAAACACGCATCTTCATGCACACTGACGTTTACAAGTAAAAAAGTCTATTCCTTATCATCTGTCGCACTCCGAAGGCTTTCCTCCTCAACATTAGTACAAAAGAGGATTGGGTCACCATTGAATGCCTAAAATCTGTGTAGCTCCTGGAAGACTCCCCACCAACAGTAACATTCTCTGGGCCAAGTCACCCTTTATCATTGGATGTGTGCTTCAAGGGAGGTGTAATACGTGCAACAATCACTGCACTTACAAATAAAGAATGCTCTTTCTCCTTTTCTTCCACGCAGTGTATATTATAACTTTCATCAGACTCCAATCGACCTTATAACAGATGCTGTTAAATGTAGCATACTCTAATATTGGTTCTATTTTCACGATCGTTTCTATATTGAGAATGCTCATGCCAAAATCTACCTCTGGTACTTCTCTAACTGAAACTACTTTAAAACCACAAGCAACATTGTATGCAAAAAACAAAAGGTAATGAAGGTACACATGCTAATGTTGACTTATTATAATCTTTATACAATTGTCACCCTTATGTTGTGTTTTTCGTTACATTAAGTAGTTATTCGGAGGCTCTCACATTGTTCATTCCTCTCCCAGGCTCGTCCCATGATTTTTCAGAATTATTATTTACCCAGTTGAAGAAATAATCTACTTGATAGGGGCAGTGTAAGAATACAAAGTTCAAATGCGATAACATATTACTCTTTCCAAAGTTATTATTCAAGACTTTACTAGTCTTTGTAATTTCTCTGCTCTGATTATAGCAGCTCTCTATCTTAGCTGTGGCCAGATTTTTAGAATGTATTTTCATCTTTACTTATTCCTCTACACTACCTCTGGGGATTGTATATAAATATCTGTATATATCATGAAATGTTTATACGTGTGAATGTAAAAGTAATGGCCTAGAAGCATATATTTATATAAGTATGTACAGCATAAACATGCATCTACGTATATTTATATCTGCGTGCACACAGAAAAATATCTAGTCATACATTAGTGTATTGGAAATGTTTGAATAATCCTCTTGAAACTAAAAAAAAGTTGGCATATGAATTTTAGATAAATGCGAAAAATGTGAAGAAATGAAAAATAATTTTCCTTTATAAAATGAAATATGTTAAAAATAAATTGCTTGGAAA
>NC_090748.1:57974042-57994042 GCF_036898095.1 Palaemon carinicauda | reverse complement strand
AGATGATGTATGCACTGAATTACTCCTTGTACATGCCTACTCAGGCTGTCATCCAACTTCAAGGATTTTCGGCATTGGAAAAGAGTCAGTCTTTCGGAAATTAGTGAAATCTGATCCTGTCATGAAGTCCTGTGAGAGCGCATTCACCCTTCAAAACAAATCCAAAGAGGAGATATCAGATCTTGGCAAAGAACTGAGGATTGATTGCTTTGGAGGTAAATCTAATGATACACTATCATCACTGCACCATACCAGTGGCAACTGCTGAAACATTTGTCACTCCTGAAAGGCTTCCCCCAACATCATCAGCAACAAGTTTCCATAGCCAGCGTGTGTACTTTCAAATTATGATATGGATGGGAAAGGCAAGTGAAATGAACCCAATTGAATGGGGATGGAAACTCGAGAATGATCATTTAGTACCAGTTATGACCTAAAACAATGCGGCAACTGACAAACTCTAGAAAATTATCCATTGCAACTCTTCAGAGGGATGCAGATTATCTCGATGCAGCTGCAGACGTTATGGACTCCCTTGCGCTGTTGTATGTATCCCTCGCCAGACTGAAAACTGTAACAATCCTTCTGAGGAGAAGGATGACACTCAAAATTGAAACTCTAAAACTTGTTCTATGCAGATAAAAGTGTTATTAACTAATGTAACCAAGTACTTGAAATATAAGGCTCTGTTAAGTGTAATTATGATTTGATATAATTAGAAGATTATATAAACATGAGTACTGTAAGTTAACAACCCTATAGAAGACGCTCATAATTAATGGTATCCCTAGTTGTCTTAATGTGTTCTTTGCCCCAAAAAATGTAGGAATAGACACCAAGATCATCAAATTTGAGTTGATAGTTATAGATTTATGATGGTTCAAAGGTTTCGACGGCCATCTTGGACGCCATCTTGAAAAAAAAAAAAACACTTTTCCGGGGGTCATAGTTTGGTAAACTTTTAGTATGTTAAAAAGTACATTAAAACCTACCAGAATCAGTTGAGAAACCTATGTGTCTGCATGTTTTGCAATAGCTGCATTTTGATAACGAAGGCAGTAGTTAGTTGCCGGTGAGCACTCGATTTGACAAGACCCTCACCTGAGAGGGCAGTTGTGTAATGTCTACTTACGAACGAATCTTTTATAATAAATGAAGAAAACCCATATGCCGACGTCTCATTATCCCTTTGTACGGGTCAGATTTTATTCTCAGTAAAAAAAAAGTTGACATAGTTAAAGATGTAACAGTGTTAAAAAAAAAAAAAAAAAGTCAAAGTCAAGTGACCATAGAATGATGACAAACAAATTTTTTTTCCATCTAAGGAAAGAAAGAGAAACACTAATTTTAAGAAAGAAAATAAATATTCCTCTAATAAGAAAAATATGAAGAGTCTAGTTTAGCAATACAAAATAGGTACTCCCAACTAAATGATGAAATGGAAGCAAGTAAATAGAAATAGACAGTGATTCAATAAAAATTCTATTAGAATCAGTACAAGAGATAGGTGAAAAAGTGCTTAAACAAGACAAGGAAACCTATCTGAAAATACCAAAAACTTAACAAGGAAAATATTGGAAATGAGGGTAAAATACAAGAGATAAAACAAAATTAGCAGAACTATCAAAAATAATAAAAAAAAACTTAAAACCCTACACATTGGTAGTAAACACAAACAGACCAAAATTTGATGAAACATTAAAGACGACTTGTAACATGCCGCCAACAGATGTTTGCTTAAAGGATGGAAATGGAAATATTATCAATAGTAGATATGGCGTTATGGAAATATGTAATGATTACTATACATTGCAATACCGATATAAGAAATATCTTAGCCAATAAAAATAAACACTCGACACGGTACCAAACGTAACAGTAGGGAAAGTAAAGAGAGCATTAACAGGCATGGAAAGAAGCAAAACAGCAGAAGAATATAGCCTAACAATTGAATTAGCAATAATATATGGAAGAAATTTTACAGTAGTAAAACTCGCTAAACTTTCCACAAAATGTCTACATGAATATTCTATACCTACAGCTTGGAAAAGCTTTATCATTCTACTAATTAACAAGAAGGGAGACACAAAAGATCCGAAAAATTACAGCTCAATAAGTTCACTCTCGGTAATATATAAAATATTTATAAAAATCGTATTAGGCCAAATATAAAGACAGCTAGACTTCCATTAAATAAGAGAGCAGGTAGGCTTTAGAAGCTGGTATTCAAAAACTGACCATATCCATGTAAGTAACTAGCTAGTGAAAAACCACTTGGAATTACATTTAAAGATTATGAGAAAGCTTTTGAATCTGTCAAACCCTCAGCGGTAATAAAGGCCTTTCAAAGACAAGGAATAGATGAATCTCATGTTAGAACATTTGAAGATATTTATACAGGTAGTTCAGCACTCCTATAACAGTTAAACAGGGAGACACCAACTTCCCTAAGTTATTCACAGCATGCCTAGGCGTTTTAAAAAGATTTAGATTTTCAGATGATATAGCTGTTTAGGGAATCATAAGAACAATTGCAAAAGATGATAGAAGATTTGAATAGAGAATGCTGACATGTAGAACTAAAAATAAATATGAATAAAAAAAAGATAATGTTCAAATCAAATGAAGAGATAAAAAAATAAGTTATGTACAAACCTCAAGAGATTCTTAATGAATATATGTACTTAAGACAGACCTTTTGATATTAAACAGACAAATACATTTCCGGTAAAAGAGTGTAACTTTACGGTTATGTAAAAACGTTTTAACACATTTATAATTGACCAAAAGTCCAATGTGATTAGTGTCGCATGCATTTCAAAGTGAAATGGGTTATTATTATCAATATTATTATTAATTGCCAAGCTACAACCCTAATTGGAAAAGCAGAATGCTATAAGCCCAGGGGCCCCAACAGGGAAAATAGCCCAGCGAGGAAAGGAAACAAGGAAATATAAAATATTTCAAGAACCGTAACAACATTAAAATAAATATTTCCTATATAAACTATAAAAACTTTAACAAAACAAGAGGAAGAGAAATTAGATAGAATAGTGTGCCTGAGTGTACCCTCAAGCAAGAGAACTCTAACCCAAGACAGTGGAAGACCATGGTACAGAAGCTAGGGCACTACCCAAGACTAGAGAACAACGGTTTGATTTTGGAGTATCCTTCTCCTACAAGAGCTGCTTACCATAACTAAAGTCTCCTCTACCCTTACCAAGAGGAAGAAACCACTGAACAATTACAGTGCAGCAGTTAACCCCTTGGGTGAAGAAGAAATGCTTGTTAATCTCAGTGTTGTCAAGTGTATGAGGACAAAGGAGAATCTGTAAAGAATAAGCCAGACTTTTCGGTGTATGTGTAGGCAAAGGGAACAAACTGTACCCAGAGAGAAGGATCCACTGTAGTATTGTCCGACCAGTCAAAGGACCCCATATTTTCTAGTGGCAGTATCTCAACGGGTGGCTGGTGCCCTGGCCATCCACCTACTCTACTACAAACGGCAGATTGTTTCTTTGTTTATGTATGTCTGTAATTGAATAAACGCATAACGATATATCCAACGTCCAGATGTGTATTAAAAAAAAGAAAAAAAATATATATATATATATATATATTGATCTCCGTAGCAACTCCATTTCGAGGTTTATAAACAGGAAGGTAATAATCCAATCCCCACCAAAAAAAAAGATAAATTAAAAAAAAATAAATAAATAAAATGTGAAAATTAAGTGGAGTCCTTACAACCACGTATATTTTCATACAAATATTTGATATTTTATTGAATCCCTAAACTTGCATAGAAAAGTCTAAACACGGTCGATTGCAAGTTTGCAAAAAGTATTCAATCGCACCACATAGTTAAATGAAGACCATTTTCTTACACTGGAATTGTGTTCAAAAACTTTTATTTTTATTTAAGAATATGAGACGTTATATGTTTTCCAAATACTTTTGTCTGTCTTTCTCTGTATACCATTTTACTGAAAAATAAAGTTATTATATTGTACACCATTTCGTAGATATTTATTTACCTTACAAATTGGAAAAATAGCTTTTAACATGCAATAGCTTTCTAAAACTCAGTATCCTTTCTCTCACTCAAATTCAACTAATCCTCAGCCTTCGTTAAATTATGGAGAGCGACTGAATGATAAGATTATCATTGTCAGTTTACAATTTTCAGTTTTTCTTAAGACTCTTAGTGTAATGCAATCATTCATCTGTTTTGAAAACAAGACAATTCACTTTAAAAAACCTAGAACAACGTATACATTACAACTGCTGGTGTGATTTTGAATGCGCTTAATTATATATTCACATTCTTAAGCAGCGTTTTATCGCATGACTTTTGTCTTATGCAGTTTATCAACCGCAAGAAAAGAAAATCCTTCTCTCTCTCTCTCTCTCTCTCTCTCTCTCTCTCTCTCTCTCTCTCTCTCTCTCTCTCTCACACACATAAACACACACTCACAAAATCAAGAGACTTTATCACTACCACTTCTGGAAAAAATAATCGTTTGAGATTCAACCCCATAAGATAACCTTTTAATTGTAACCAATATAAATATTCAGAACATCTAAACGAGTATAACTATAAGAGTCAGTTAATCAAGACTAAAAGGCATCCTGCAATAGACTGACATGTTGCTCAATACCTTTAATGATCTGGATATTTTCTTTTGAGTTTTCAGCTATTTAACAAGATGAGGCTTGTGCAATTAAGAAATCTTTCATATACGCTCGTACACTGTAACGTTTTTGCTTTTTTATCTTATCACATGCTCTTCCCTGCACTGTTAATCAACCAACCTGTATAAGACTGATAGCACGTGTTTTATTTCGTTGGACATTTGTGACGTTCTTGCTCGCAAGTCCTGGTATCTAAGTTCGATGTCTGTTTAATGAAGTTTAGTTGCATTCACCTCGCCTCTCAGTTATTACCTAACGGAGTCTCTCACATTGCTGACCACCGGAAATATCCAGCTCCTTCCTGCCTCCCCCCTCATTGCCTTGTCTTATTGTTTGATGATGCAGCCCTACAACCCTGACTTTCCTATCAACGTCAGTTCAACGCCACACCAATGAAACCTCTACCCTTCACCAGTATAGAGGTATTTACCTGGATTAAGCGTGTCGAGGTCCAGTTTTGCATTGAGGGCATGGCTCAGTCAAGCACAAAAGCAGACTATGTTCTTGCGGCGATCTGGGAGAACAGTTTCCCAAAAATCTCAGATTAGCTTCGAGATGAAGGGGACACCCAATCGGGTATGATGCCCTGAAGACATACATCATGGAGAAGTACTCACCATCACCAGCTGCCCGTAAAGCCAAAAATTTTCAGCTCCTTCAAAAACCATTTGGGGACCGAAAGACTTCACTTGCTCTTAGGGAATTGACCAGCAACGCTCCCCTGCAACAGGCCGCAGTTGGCTTTTCTTCGTTCCCTTTGGGTACGAAGCTTACCCGAACCTGTACAACTGTTATCTCTGATGTCGATACATAGCTCATGAAGGACCTGATGAACACTTCACCACCTGCAAGACCTCCATCAGCGCCTCCACTCATGACAAAGAGGACAACTATTCAACATCGACCAAACCTGACATGAGTGCTATAAGATGCAGACGGCCATACTGTGACATTCCGGAGCAGTGACAAAGCCGCCCACCACCCACATATGCCACCACTCGCTCACGTCCCAACCAACAACCTTTACAGCCACTTACTGACACCCATTGGCCACACTTATGCTACTACCTCTCCAGATTTCAGGTTGCTGCAAAGAAATGTGCAAACAGGTGTCAGAGACCAGAAAACATGCAAGTAGGCCATCGGTTGTGGCGGTGGCCTCACCAGTCACTAATCTTTTCTTTTTACATGATGCAGTTTTTGGCGTACGATTTTTAGTAGGTATAGGTGCTTGTCATTTTCTTCTACCAAGGCCACTCTCTAAGATACAATGTAGTCTGTATAAGCCTGCCGACATCCGCCTGGTAGCTGCCAACAGATATGCGATCCACATAGACGGGTTTGAGACCCTCACATTATCGTTTGGAAGCGCCAAATATTAATGGGAGTTTCTCGTTGAAGCCATCATATTGCCAATCCTCGGACCGGATTTCCTCTCCCATTTCCTCTTCCTAGTGGATGTTGCTTACCAACACTTAGTTAACGCAGACTTGTACTCCTCAAGACCCCTACATCCCGCCTCCTCCGACCTCGCTCATCACATCAGCACACCCACGGAAGCTTACACCTATCTCCTTAAGTTGAACCTGGAAATCTTCCATCCAGAACTTCGCAAAACATTCACAAGTCCCACCAAACATAGAATTTATCACCAAATAAGGACGACAGGGTCCCATTGTTTGTCAGATTCAGGCATCTGCCACCAAAGCAATTGGGAGCTGTTCGCCTAAAAGGAAGAAACTGGCCTTTGCCAAAAGGCCTACAGCATCTGTTCGTCACCCTCACAAACTGACCTGAAGGAAGATAGCTCTTTGCGTTTGTGTGGGGATTACAGGTGCCAGAACATGCAGACAGAACCAGATCACTAATCCCTCCCCAAAATTACCAACGTGACCTCCTACTTGCACAAAGCAAAGGTTTTCTGCACACTCGACCTCCCGCAGGAGTATTATCAAATACCTTTGAACCCATAAGTCATCTCGAAGACTGCCATCACCAACCCCATCGGTATATACCCCTTCAATTACTCTTGTTTTGGTCTTCATAATGCTACTTTTAATGGCCTTATGTATGGCATTTTAGGGGATCTCCTCTTCTGTGTATGTTCCGTGGACGACATACTTGAGTTTTCTTGCTCCAAAGAGAAACATTATGTCACCTACTCATCGTGCTCGACTACCAACAACAGAACAGTCTTATTGTCCGGTACAACGAGTATACTTTTGGCATCAACAAAGTATTGTTCTTAGGGCACTGCACCACTGCCGAAGGAGTCCAACCCCTCCCTGAGAAGGTAGCACCCGTTAAGAACTTCCCCATGCCCTCGATCACCAAAGCACTGCAAAAATTCTTGGACATGATCAACTATTATCACCGTTCCCTGCTAGCCATCACCGCCCCTCTTGCTCCACTCAATGCCTCTCTCAAGGACAAGCTAAATGACCTGAAGTGAGGTCCACTTCAAGAAGTGACTTTTTGAATGCAAAGAATGTTCCATCAAATGCTGCTACTCTCACTTTTCCTGTGTCACATGCACCTCTCATTCTCTCCACAGATGCCAACGATGTCAGTCTTGGTGCAGTACTCAAGCAGATAGCTAGGGCTCGCCTCGCCCATCAGCCTTCTTCAGTAGGAAACTGTCCAAGGAAGAATCAGGCTACTTTATCTTCGACCTTGAATTGATGGCGGTACACTTGGCTGTTCGTCACTTTCGCCACTTACAATCGACCCTCGTTATTCATGGGTTCTTGATTCGAGGTTTCAATTTTCACGGCCTAGAACAATGCAATACTTAATAAATAAAAAGTCTCATAAAAAAGCGATAAATTCCAAGCTAGGCGATTATTCCAAATAGCCCTTACTCCTTTACACTGGGAATGCTGCGTGCCACTACCTATCTTTATACCCAGCTGGTCCTAGCTCTCTCTATACAGTGTATATCCATTTGCTGTGGTAAAAAATACAGCTATATTTAAATAAACCATATTTTGATTAAACTTGTGTTTCACTTAACTTTATCCAATAATAATGCATATGATATTCACATTTTAGTTTCATATTTACAAATAAAAACATAACGAAATATAATCTCACGCTTTGTGTACATTCAAATCACCTGATCAACCCTACATAGTACTGTCTTCAATCTCAATTTTCTGATCGAATAATTTCTTTTTATTACTGCATGCTACTGAAGGATATTTTATATTTACTGAAAGAAACGATTATTACTTGTTCTATCATTTTCCAATTAACATACTAATTTCAATAGTTTTATTTGAAATGCTTCTCTCATATTCTTTTTACTTGTACTCTGAGTTGAATCGCATAGCAATAACTGGATTTCCATTCATGTTGCCGATACACGATATTTTATAGTTTATAGCTCTGTGATGCTTGATTCTGAGGCCTTAATAGAGACTTTGCAAAAAAACAAAGATTTCATTTATTACACGCACAAAGAGAGAGAGAGAGAGAGAGAGAGAGAGAGAGAGAGAGAGAGAGAGAGAGAGAGAGAGAGAGCTGACGTATGTATATTTACGGCTACGCAATATTTAATCATGATAAATAGTCTTTTCGTATGTACAGTAAAGTAAACCATTCCATATTCTTAAGTGCTGTATACCTTATCCAGCAGAACATTACAGTACTAATTTACAAGAAAATATTCCGGTAGTGTACACTATGATATCCGAAATGGATCACATCAATTCCGATATATATGAATGATTTGAAGTTTTCTGACATCCTGACATCGAATAAAAGAGAGAACCAATGCTGTAAAATGAGTTATAAATGTATTATATGAAACTTATGATAGATTATAACACATTGGTGCTTATTAATATTATATTAACTATACATGGTAGATGTTGTGAATAAGTTAAGTAATAGGATACATAATACTCTTCATTATTGATTTGTATGCAACAGCAGATCTGATCCCGGCACCCGAAATATTCTGATTGATAAAATATACCAAAAATTTAAAACAATAATATTTACATGTTTTATCAAAGCACAGTTAACTATTCAAATATTCGTAATTTTCTAGAATGCAATAATGCTTCCGGAACATAATCGAATATTTGGAGATTTTATTAGGGGGAGAGAGAGAGAGAGAGAGAGAGAGAGAGAGAGAGAGAGAGAGAGAGAGAGAGAGAGAGAGAGAGAGATATCAGCTGTTGAAAAGTAATTGAATGCACAGTTTTCGTTCGTTTATTCAAAAGAAACAGTTATTATTGAAATATTTAAGGTTTTAGTTCATAAAATGAGCTGTATTTCTGTTTAAGAAAGTATGGACATAACATACTGAGCAAAAGACAAAACATAAGAAGTAGCGTCATTCTTCAAGAAAACACGTAGGCTACGAGTCGTCTGAACGTAAACACCGAACACTTACAGTAAGTACAGTTAAACTGGGTTGTAGTAATATTACTGTACAGATATTACAGTAATATACACTACAGTATCAGAGAGTATTAGGGTACAGTACAGTATGACTAGATAGGAACAACTTTTGGTATACAGAACAGTAATTTGTATTTTTCCTAGCGTACAAAACTGAAGCTATTTGTAGGGGTTTTACTTTCAGCCTGGTTGAAAGACGAGCCATGATAATTTTAGTGAGCAATAACTACCCCATCCGCTAGTTAGCGGGTAGGGGTGAGGTACACTGACTACCCCTTTTACTCACACCTCTCAGCTGCAAACCTATTTTAATTTCTGGCAGGACTTATCGGGGGACAGGGTGGCTGGCCATTTTGTATAAATAGCTTCAGGTTTGTATGCGAGGAAAAATAGAAATAACTTCAAAACTTGTTATTTGCTCCGGTGCAGATATAAACTACACTATTTATTGAGGTGACATTCTCTTAGGAGGGAGGAAGTCCTCACTAACTGGCCTTGGTCGTGACCCGGAGTTTTCTCTATTTCATACTATGATCAATTGTAGAAGGAACCCTACCCTCACTAAAATCAAATGCTGATATGAGGTAATGCACTGATAGTGGCCTGCAGAAGCTTGAGTGTGAGTGAAACTATCAGTGTGGCCTAGAGTTTTTAAGACTTACCCACTACCTTCCCTCAGCGAGTTATTAGGGATATAACAAAGTATTATTCTATACTTAGGAGGCCAAAGGGAAATGAGTTTTACCCGCAGCAAGGTGAGGTTAGCTATGCTGAGGCTTGCAGAGCTGTTTTTCCCCAGAGGGGAGAAGGTGAAATAGAGAAAGGAGCCTGTCATTCTTACTCATTCACCCAAGACTAACCTGGGTATCCTCAGCACTCAATCCTCTGCTACATGTTCATCAAGGAGCTTAAAGTGATTAGACCATTTGTTGTGCGACCACCACAGGACCAATGGAAAAGGTCTCCATGTTCCTGTGGGTAACGTCTTGCAGGTAGTGGGCCGTGAAGGTCGATTGATGCTTCCACCAGCCCGCTTGCAGCATCTGCACTACTGAATAGTTTTCTTGAACGCCAGGGACGTAGCAACACCACGGATGCCATGAGCACTGGGGCATCAGGATGGAGTAGGGTCTAGATTGGGAGCAAAATCAATCGCCTCCTCTCAACCTTTCCCATGTTGACCAACAGTGCTGATATACGAAGGTGAGCTGCTGTCGATCTCTTATGGTGATGCCTCAGACTCCTCACTGGGCAAAACCCCAGTAGGATTTGGTCTTTGGTTAGAGAATGAAGACTCTCTATTCAGAATGGGCTAAACCTAGGGTACAGAACACTCGGATTTTCAGTCTTGGCAATCAACTCAGGGATGCAGCTGAGAATTACTTCTCCCCATCTCCTAGAATAGGAGATGTCAGAAGATAGATCATACAATTCACTAACTCTCTTGGCCGAAGCCAAAGTGAGTAGAAAAGCCATCTCCCACCCAAGGAAGCGATCTGCTGCCTGGCATGAAGGTTCATATATATATATATATATATATATATATATATATATATATATATATATATATATATATATATATATATATATATATATATATATATACAAATAAGCCAAATGGTGGTGTAATGGTATTGTCACTATTGTGCTAGCTTCCTGGACCAGGGTTTGATTCCCAGCCGGTTTAAAGCTATTGTCTTTGACTGATTCTGCCTTGGGACTCTGATCGTGATATCGATACAAGAATCAAGACATTAAGGTTTTAAAATGTGTGGCTTATTTGAATATAAAAAATATTTCTATATGTGCAAAATGTATCATATATATATATATATATATATATATATATATATATATATATATATATATATATATATATATATATATATATATATATATGTATATATATATATATATATATATGGAGGTCATTGCGCCACCTTTCTACCAAACAAAGACCCCACCAGCAAGGACATGGTTGGCGGGCCAAGAGTTTTGGGACCCTACCCAGAGCCTCACCCCGCCCTCCAACCATCCTATATCAGTCTACTCCCCTTGAGATCTCATTTTTAGCCACCTTTTTATGAATCACCTGACAGCATCGAGATCCCAGGAGGAGGGAGGCGAGATGTGAAAGATGTAGGAACACGTGACCAAGCCTGACCAATAGGAGAGTGGTCAGGCCAATTCCCCCCTACCACCCCCAATTGGGGGCCAAGTGGGGTTGAATCTACCCAGGGGAAACTGGGTCTCGCTCTTCGTGACTCAGCCTCTGTGAGAGTACCATCATCTCTCTTCACCCTCAAGACTAAAGGGAAGCAGGACCATGTGACATATCCTCCACAAGGGAGGAACCAGAGTCCTTTTTACTAAGGTAAGGTGTCTGATTTTGAGATCCTCATCATCCTTACCCAACCTCCCATCCCTTCCTTATCACATCTCATTTTTCCTTTTATCATTTAAAGAAAGATCCTACCCACTGAACCTTTATCCTATTCCCTATACCCAAATCACGTGTGCCGCTTGCTTCTATCCTTAATTAATTCACCCTGTGACAGTGTTGATTCCCACGTATAGTGTTTAAATCCCTAAGCTTTGCATTTTCATTTGATTTGCTTAAAGGCTTTAACCACATGACTTCATCGTGTTCCCAGCCGGTAGAAGTAAGTGTGCTGTTAATAATCTAATTTATTTCCCTTTCCAGGGAACGTGATTGCTGTGCTGAAGTCTCATCCACGGTCCACCAAACTCCATTCGAAGCTCCTCGTGGCTTAAATTAAAATATAATTATCTGTTGTGCTCCCCTTTCTTTTATTAGTTTTTTTTTTAATATTATTGAAAACACACATATTGTCAGTATTCATTGTCTTATTGCTGACTGGCGACCTTTCCCATTGTTATTTTTTTGGTTATGGCCCTTGAGTCCCTTAAGCAAGGCTGGACTTGAACCACGGGCCCATAACAACATATATATATATATATATATATATATATATATATATATATATATATATATATATATATATATATATATAAAATAATACCATATTTAACCTTTAAATGCAGTTGTCCTTGAGAAATTAAAACTTCCACAAAATTAATTGCTTAATGCCATTGCACTAAATAGTCATCACTATTATACCTAAACCCTTTAACACACTGTGCCATTCCAAACTAATTGGACCGTATTCTTCCGTGTCCTGGTTATCCAGGCGATTTTAGTCCGGCGAAAATAACATGCCATATATCCAAGCCATGCTAATGCCTCCCTCTTCCCTTAAGTCCTAACACATTTAGATTATATTTCATCTTCACCAGCCTATTGTCATCAAATTTCTTTCAAACGATATATCAAACAAACTTTTAATTGTTTTATCCATTTTATCCTCTATGACAACTAGGGATCTCAATATTTGTAAATCTATTATTCTTTCATATATAAAATTAATTTTGGAGCACTCAAATCTTTAATTCATTGACCTTTACTGGGACATTTTCTTCCTGTTCATGTTAATTAGGTAAAAGCTAAAGAGGTCGACCGGAATGCCAATATACGGGGTATAGGAAGGAAAACACAAAATCCTGAAAAAATTCAGTGAGCTTTGTATGACATTGGAGATTGCGTATACAAAATATTTTGTCAAAACTCCTCTTACTTTCATAGTTACAGGGTAGTTAGCAAAGGTAACACAACAAACCATAAACACTGTTCCCTACAAGAAAATGCAGTATTTCTTTTGTTATCGTAAATTTTCATAATCATAACTTTTTGATGTAAAAGAAACTGTGAACAATGGCATCTGTATAACTTTCACAATTTGCAGACAAGGTAGTATTACACCTTTTGTCCTTCAGTCGTACTACAAACCTCAGAGAGAGTACATGCCAGAGGACATGCCTGAGATTGACCTCTGACATTCACTGATTTTCTTATTGGTTTTTCTCATTTTTTGCAAGAATTTTATCATTTCAAAGAGGAAAAGACAATTTCAACATCGTACTAATATAAGGAAGAAGAAAATTCGCTCCATTAAGTGTTCAGAGGAGGGTAATATGAGTAGTGCAGTGAGAGAGAGAGAGAGAGAGAGAGAGAGAGAGAGAGAGAGAGAGAGAGAGAGTAGTTTGAATGGAGAAGGGAGGGCCTTGCCTGAAATGAGCAAAAGAAGCAAGATATTGAGCAAAAGGATCTTTGTTTATGAGTAAATTATGATAGTTAGCTTTGTTTTCATTTATCAATATCCAAAAATTAACATAAAATTCATAATAATTAGGATTTATTGATACTGTCTTTGTAAAAATACAAAGAAAAACTTTGAACGCCCTCGGAAATTCACATATTTCTATGTTTGTTTTTCTCGTTTTCGGCAAGAATTTTATCATTTTAAAGAGGAAAAGAAAATTTCAACATCTTGCTTGAAAATTCACTCTATTAAGAGTTCTGAAGAGGGTAATATCGGTAGTGCAGAGAGAGAGATTGTTGTGGATAGAAGAGCGGCCGCCTTGCCTCACAGGAGCCAAAAGAAGAAAGATATTGAGCAAAACAATCTTTATTTATGATTAAATTATGATAAATAACTTTCTTTTGTTTTATTAATACCAAAAAAAGATAATAGAATTCATAATAACTATGATTTATTTATATTGTCATTGTAAAAATACAAAGAAAAACTTTGAATGCCTGTATCTCTAAACTATAATTATTGACCTTCAAATTCAATAGTCTACCTTAGTTTTCAAGATATAGCATCAAAATTTGGTATATAACTTAGAAATACATTATAAAATAATGAAATGAAGCCTTTTTTCCAATTTTTCTCGAATTTTTAGGGTTTATTTTTGGACCATAAGAAAAATTCATATCTGACAAAAAATTACCTATGGTAAAAAAAACTCTTCATATTATTGGAGTACTATATCAGGTCTACATAAGGTAGTAATACCAGATTTTAGTAATAATTATCAAGGGAGCAGATAGAATTTGAAAAACACTCATTTACGGGATAAATCGCCCTGGCGTCGCAAAACCGAAGGTCAGAGGAAAAAATCCTATGCAGTTTGGAGATTTCCTAAGTCACCTTATTATGTGGTATGAATGTTAAAGTTCTGTCACTAAAAAATTGGCAACAACTAATTCATTTCATGAGTCATAATTTTTTCTTTCACTGAAAGTTAGCATTCACACTTCATTTTCATAAAGTAGAGTTATTCAATAGTCCCTTCATACATTAGTGCAGCTAATTCAAATATATTCTTCACTTTTTACAAGCATCCTGATACTTTTATGGCTATGTGACTCACCTTTTCCCTTATGTTGTCATCACTAGTCGTAATTGCTTCTGTATACAAATAAGCCTTTACCATTGTTGTGTCACCCATACTAACATTCATTACTAAATTTTCCTGGATTCCAATATCAATGATTAACTATATATTGTTCACATTTACTCTCAATGTCCTGCTTTTACATATACTTTTCAATCTTTTCACTAACCTTTGTATTAATTCCAGTGTCCTGAATCAAAATACAATAATCTACAAACATCAACCCTATCAGAGTCTGTTTGCAACCTTTTATATTGTCAGACAAAGTTGGACCTACATCCATTATATCTTATCTGATTTCTTAATATTATACTGATAATCATGATAAATATTATTTAAGAAATCGATTTTGCATTATCTTGCATCTCAATTAAAAGGGCCACTACCGCCAAAGATATACAACCATCTTTACCTTGATTGGAGGGATTTGATTTTCATATATGTTGTACCATCACAGGAAGCCTTACCTGTAAATGAAACAAAAAAAAAAAACATTATTAGGAGACTGAAACCTCATATCTCATTAATATCTATTATTGGAAATGACTATCTATATACAGCAGAAACAAAGGCAGGGCATTAATTATATTAAATATAATAATCCAGAAGAGTATGTCTAATTATCAGATTATTGTACTAAAATAGAGTTAATATTTCATTTAGGAATGGAGGGCACTGCCCTTTTACAGAGATGTAATAATAATAATAATAATAATAATAATAATAATAATAATAATAATAATAATAATAATAATAATAATAATAGATTTTGGTAGTAGACCCTCCTTAAGGCATGTTTGGTTGAATACAATGGCTGCCTCAGTAGCATTAATTTTCTACTCTATCTTCTCGATTGCTCAATTGATCTTCTTCTCTGGGTTACTGCATTCTGCCAGTAATTGAGCAAAAGTCAATTGGGAAGTCAAATGCAGAGTAGGTCTTAGTCGAGTGTTTTATACAGAATTCACTATTTGGGTAAAAAAACAGTTAACACCTACACATTTCGAGAGCAACATTTCTCTTTCTCAGGTTGTAGTAGAATGAGAGAAATGATGCTGGCAACGTCTTTTTTAAATGGCAATGCTGGCTTGTTGGGAGAGGCAGTGAATTTACAGTGACCTACTCTGGCATCATGGGCGGAGCAGATAGTGACCTGAGATGGGTGGCGAAATTTAATTGGCTGAGAAGCCCCCCAGGAGAAGCTGATTCCCAGTTAGGCTGTCTTGCCACTCACTCATAGATGATGAGGCACCATCTTTCTCTGCGACAGCTAGACACTGATTAGCATAAGTGTTTGCCTGAATGGAATCAGCATTAGGCGAACTGCTTGACTGCTGATCAGCGTGGTCAAGGTTTGTGATGTCTAGATCGGCAGTCATTCTCGGGATGTTCTTCCTAAGGCTGTAGGGGAGCAGGAACATTTTTTGAGTTGTGTTGGGGGATGATGTTTTTTTTCTGTATAAGGAGAGCCTCAAGGATCCTAAGTCTTCTGCTGTTAGGAGCACTTCTGATGACCTCAGTACTCTTGACAAGTCTCCTCATGTTTGATGTTGTTGTTATGCATCTGAAGGGCTTTGGCTCTTATTGCCCCCTTCCTAGAATGGCAGGTCAGTATTGTGGTCATTACTATGTAACGTCCAGGACATCCTGAAACAGGGCATAGGTAGGAATAAACCACATTAGACTGTATAAGGAAGTCCTGAGTCAGCGGAACTGGGTTGTTCCTCATGATGAGGGATTTTTTCTTAGCTGTCTGGTAGTAGATTGTGAACTTGATCTTGGTGTTCACATGTAAACGGGCGAGAAGTGGTTGCTGATGATGTCTCTCACTGCTTCCTCGTCCTCCTGGTATTATTTGTGCATATACCCTTATAGTATAGGTTGATGGTGGTGATGGTCTCCAAGAGGCCAGCTTAACCTTTCGGTGCACTTGCTTGTTTGAAAAGCCATTTTTCACAAGTACCTGGGTGATTCGGTCCAGTAACTCATGAATGTTGACCCAAGAGGAGCAATGGGTGATAGCCCTACGGACATAGGCCTTAATGGTCGAGGCCTAATACCTGCTTACCATTCCTCTAATTATTTTTCCAGAAACACTTAGAATACTGAAGTTAGAAAATAAATAAAATCTGTGACACATTTGTCAAGGCAGGCTGCAAAGAAGAAATACATATATCTAAAGGACTCTTGAATAGTGTAGTTTACTTTATGATACTTGTTAGAGAAATAATTATAAGAAACTCCACTTTCTGAATGTTCTTGTCTCATAGAATATCTTAGACATAAGGATGGCAGCATGCACTAAGGAGACCAGCTCATACCTATGCCTCAAAGGCCAGAGTGAGTGCCTTTAATGATAAAAATACTGCCATTCCATCGTATTTTTAGAGATCACAACCCCATTCTCCTTCTCGGAACCCCATGCACAGTGAGGTAAACTGGGCTGACCACATTCGTACCAGTAATGGAATTGAGTGTTCAGGCTAATTGATAACTTATCAGCTTTAACAGGCCGTCCATTTTGAAGAAAAATATACATGCTTAAATGTAAAAACATTAGACATTCATATTGCGGATGATCCTCATAAAAAAATAAAATTCCTAAACAAAGCCATTTCGTAGTAGTGAAACTATTAATTTTCTCCAGTAAGAAGGCCAGTGAAACCAAACCCCTAAGGGTACCCTGTCTTTTCCATCTATCAGCCGGTCGTCAAAGTGACACCAATGGGCTCTTCACCACCTCAGTCTACTACCAAACTATCAGACGGACGCTAGACTATCAACAAGGGGCAAAGACAACAGAAATCGTCCACTGTATAAATAGTCATCAACTTTTTTTCTTTACTAAAATATCATTCTTTAAAACTGGTAAAATATTATCTGTAAATTGTAGGGTATACTTCCCTAGTATGTAATTCCATGCATATTTTCAAAAATTAAATGAAAAACTCTAGGAAGGCATTTATATAAATAAAAGAATGAAATATATATCGAGAAATTATTACATAGCCTATACCGGATACGAAAGGACATAAAAAAAGAAAATTATGCTTTTAAGTAAATTTCATTGAATCGGCAAAAATTTAAACAAAGCATATATACCAGTTAACCATAGCGGTCCTCCCATAGACTGGATCAATTTAAACAAAGAGATATATCACAGGTGTTGTGTTTATTTTGAAAATTTTAAACTTTTTCCAGTATGAAAGTTGGTTATGGCCTCATAACTGGGATTCATAATATCTTTAATACTGATTATAGAAATAGTACAGTTTTCTGTATGTATTATAAGTAATAAAAATAGTAATATAAATTGCAATGCTTTGTCCAAATGCAGTTTGGCATGTTCACAGCCTGATTTTTTAAAAACTCTATACCCATAGGAATATACAAACAATCACACACACACACACACACACACACACATATATATATATATATATATATATATATATATATATATATATATATATATATATATATATATACATACATATTACTTACAGTAAAATTTAATTACTTATTATTGCTATCGAGCCTGCTAAGCCTATTAAGGGTGCAAGCTTGACCGACGGATTGATTATTAGTTATGCAACGTCATATCTGCAAAGGTCATTGACGCCGATGTCAATTAAAAGCCTATAATATTCTACAATAAATGTATTTCCATTAAAATTATAATTAAGAAAAAATGTAAGATGGAAAACTATACCTCTTTCATTTGTTCAGCTTCTATTATGTATTTACAAATATCACTACCACCATAAGTTACTTCTACGCGGATCCTGTCTCAAGTGTCGGAAAAAAGAAAAAAGAGTAGGGCAAATAGTGACCTCCCAGTCAAAAAAATCAAGCAGTCATTGCAATTTAGTTATTAATCCCCAGTTATTAAAAAGTCATTAAAGAGTGTGGCCTTTCTTTAAGCGAAAAACGGCTACCTTCCACCAATTGGCATGCGGTTATGCCTGAGTGAAACACATGTGACAAAAAAATGTTAGCTGTTTGTCCCGGCACGATGTCCGTCGCCGTGTTAGTAAATGACATAATTACGAGAATCGTTATGTGACACATGAATGTAAGCATATGCATCTTCCCGGTGATTATAAGGCCATTTCCATGTTGCAGTTGCGACCAGATGGCATGGGTTGGAAAGTATCAAAACCTATAGGGATGTAATTGAGTTGTAATCACTTAACATACCAACTAAATAGGAACTGACGTCCTGACATACTGTAATATTCAGTCGCAAACTACGATAGTAGCCTATATATATATATATATATATATATATATATATATATATATATATATATATATATATATATGCATATATATATATATATATATATATATATATATATATATATATATATATATATATATATATATATATTACAGATGAGATTTGCATCCACAATACTCTTGTTGGAGTTGCAGTCTGAGGAAGATCAACCATTCTCATCATGTCATGATATTGGAAGACCAAGGATATGCTAGACCCCTAACTGATAACACATATAAGCCAGAATTACTCGCGTCAATTTTGGGATTCTCATAAGGCCATCTTGCAGTTGAAGGTCATGCAAAAGCACCAATCACACAAGAAAAAAAAAACAGAAAAAAAAAAGAAGTTGCTAGGTTCAACTTTACTTACAATGCAGTATATTCTGGAATGAATCTAACCCTACACAACAAAGACCCTGACATTCTGGAGGAGACCCATTGAGCCAGGCCTACATTTTGCCATATAAAAAGATGTAATAATAGATTCCAGGTTAGTGTATTCAGAAAACAAACAATATCTCTAAATATGTGCATTTATAGTCAAATCAACGTAATTTGACCAAGAAATCTGTATCATCTTTAATGCTTTTAAAAGTATTGCCAGTTTGTATTCCTTAATATAGCGATGATGATATATATGAGAATAAGACTATAGGATAGAAATTAAAGCACCCTGGAATTATCTAAGATGATACATAACGGGTAGCAAAAAAGCTTTCGTTAATAACAATGTAGAAAATTATAATACAAAAACCTTTCTTGCACTGCCATATGTTAATAATTTTAAAGAGTTTCACCGGTAGATACAACATTTTAATGTTAATGTAGCATTTAAGAGTAACAATACAATAAAAACAGCCCCAATAAAGACTTTTCCTGACATTACCTGACAATACCATCGTATCTCATGCAATTCATGTGAAATACTCTTTATTGATCAAGGAGGTAAAGCCCTCGAAAAGTGAAATGCACAACATAAGAAAAGTTTCAGATATGCTCAAGATAGTAATGGAATGTTTGTCCATATTAAGGGATAAAAATTCTACTATTAATTGCTAATGTGCAAAAAAAAAAAAAAAAAAAAAAGGTTCATACTAATCATTTATTAGAGAGAAACATCAGAGGATCCAGTTTCACAAAGACTTGCTGGTAATAGTTTAAACATAAGACATGGAATGACAATCTCCATATATTCATATGGAAAGTGATTTACTGGCTTCATACATTCTAATTTCTTAAAGCAGACCTGACTTTAGTGACACCTGTGGGATATTAATGTCTCTGGTCTA
>NC_090748.1:57956542-57969042 GCF_036898095.1 Palaemon carinicauda | reverse complement strand
TGAATATTTTACTTAATATATTTCCAAATGGTAACCTGATTGTCATCAATATCTTTATCTTTCTTTTTCTTCCCTTTGTTGTCATCAGCAGAGTGGTATCTTTCAAGCCACGTCTTGACAGAGGAGTTATTACGTGTGCATTTCATGACCGAATTTGACAACCAAAGCCCCGTCATTTAGAATTAACGAAATATTATCAATATTTTTAAGGAAATTACACAAAATCTCCTCTTCCTTTCATTTAAAAAGAGAAGCGCGTTTAAAGAATGCAGCAGAATATTGTAATAAATCAATCATTGTTGGATATTTTTCAAATGTATTCATCTTGCACCTTTTGCAACGTATTGGTGATACACATACGGACGGTGTGGTGCCAATGTTCTTGGGCTGGGTGAGGGAGGGGGGGGGGGGCAAATAATGATGCAGGTCGTCTTACTGATGAATGACAATCATTGCTCATATGAGGAATTGACAATTTAATTAAAGTGCAGTAAGTGTAGTCATTTTGTTAATTTTTAGGGGATTTCGGGAAAAAAAATGTACTAAATGTTTACATTCACAAGAAATCCGTTGAAAATCTGCTAAAAGTCATTAAAATTCTGCTAGATTTCTCGCTATCCACCGAAAAACTTTGAAATCCGGTAAATCCAGTGGATTTTCCGCTAATTTGGCAACACTGGCTAAGTCAGTTCGCCGACCTCATGAAATTACTTGAGACGGTTCAAACGAACCGGTGACAACCACCTGAATCCCATTACTGTGCATTAGTACATAAATATAAAGCTAAACCTGCAAAAAAGTAATAAAATAATAATAATAATAATAATAATAATAATAATATCAGAAAGCAACTCTGACATTGAGGAAGTTGGTGGGGTTCTCTCAGAATCCGTCGGAGCTTTTTTTTTTTTTTTTTTTTTTTTTTTTTTTCGTACCGCATGATTAAGAAGTTTCGTTTCATAACAAATAATTTTCACACAATCCCGATTCTAAGCAGAGCAACACAAAACATATAAATCTGACCTGATCCAAAATTACATTTGCAAATTTTATGTAAAATAATAAAAGAAACAATATTATACGGTAAAAGTAAGTCTACCCTAACTCAAGCACGTTTGAAACAGGATTTTATGTCACCATTGAAATTTTAGTCACGTCCTTTTTTATCTCGTCTGGTTATGAGTAAAGCAATGCAGCTTCCGACAGAGATTGATACTTAAGTCAAAACTTTTGCTTTCATGTTGTAGGCAGATCAGGAGATGCATCAGAAAAGACAGGTAAGTTATTATGTAAACCTTTCTCTCCAGAAATCAGTATTATGCCACTGCAATTGATCAGTAACAGCCTTGACTGGTTCTTGGATATGTGCTTTGTTGGCCAACTTTTGTTTTCTTCCTCACGTATACAGAGAGAGGCAGTGTTCTCATACCATCCATCGTACAATTCGTGGATAAAGCTATTTTCCTTTAATATTTAATTATTGACCAGTGCGGCACTATGTCACGAGATCTCGTGCTAACCATTATATTTACTGTTTATGGATAATATTAAACATGTTCATGTGCGTAGGATCATATATATATATATATATATATATATATATATACATGCGTGTGTGTATGCACGTAGAGGTTCATTCTTATAAGTATTTATAAAACGTTTAAAAACATCTTGATATTCAGCACAATTCAACCTCTTCTTCAGTTAATAACTTTATTCTGCAACTTCCTATCATTGGTCATTGGTAACAGCTAACACTATTTGGCAAGAAACGTATTTCTAGACAACATATGACCACGTACGCAATATATAGCTTATAGTTACTGAGAGAGAGAGAGAGAGAGAGAGAGAGAGAGAGAGAGAGAGAGAGAGAGAGAGAGAGAGAGAGAGAGAGTCCATGAGCCAGACACTCAAATTTTGGAATTGACTACCACCAAGGGGGACTAATAGCCATTGTGTTTTTTAGTTAGCTTAGTGTCTGAGGTATATGAAAACATGTGATGGACATTTCAGAAGTCCAGCTTAATACCCTTATTGCGGCCATCTTTATAGATGGCTGCCGTTTTTACCAAAATTGGCCAGATGTCAGAAATTTGCCTCCTGCCTTCCATAATTTTGTTTCAGACCAAATCTAATTGTTTGATATTATAGTATACAAGATTATCAAGGAGAAATACATACTTTTGGGTGAATTTTTAACATAATTTATTTTTAAATCATAAAAAATATGAGAAAAAATCAAAAAATTTTGCATTTTTTCAACTTTTTTTTTTTTCATTCTCCTTGTATTTGTCCATAAGTTTAGTTCTTACTCAAGTATTACCTGACTTTTAGCCTTAATAAGTACCTCCTTGTAAAAATATTTGCTAATCCACATGAAATATTTACATACAAATGACATGATTCAGATATTCCCCTCCATCTACGACCTTGAATAATACATATACTTGGGAATATTATGGCAAACATACTGTCCCTAGTAAATTGTTTTATGTTTTGAGTAAAATTCAACATATAAAGTTATTATGGCATATTAAAAACACACATTACATATGATGAAATGGGTATTCTCTTTTTGTACCTAATCCACAATTTGATATTCAGTCCTCATCACTTTCGGAATCCTCAGAATCTAGTTCCATTTCTTCTTCTTCATCAACCATGTTGGAACATGCTGTAAGCTTACAGGCTGCTGTGCATTTAAGTCCATTTATAATGCATGAGCAGTTTGCTGGTTGACACTGTCTGGAACATTTGTAGGACATTAAACGGAGGACAACTTCTGGGTCTGGCATAGTTGACATCCACTGAATCAGCAGATTCCCTTCACTCATTGTCCATCCATGGCCATCATTTGGATTGGGAATACAGGGGAAGTTTTCAAGGCTATTCCTCCAAATGGCTGACTGGTAATTAGCACGAAGTGTGTGCTGGTACAAAGTGTTCTGGCAAGGTGGTAACTGGCCTGATTCATCAGCCCCTTGGCGGCTCTGAAACATTTCGTACCTTAGTTGATTAACTCTCAGACACTTTGTGTTGCGCAAATACAATTTACATGTGAATTTTTCAATGAGTTCGAATATTGCACCAGAAAGCTGCCAACTTGAACCAAGCTCAGAGAAAGCCACTTGATATTTCTGGTTTTGAATGATAAGTTTTAATGCCTTCAGCTTGCCTTGTCCAGCCAATGCACTAATAGTGTCGCATCTAGTCCATGCATTTCTCACACCATCCCCAATAGCACTACTCAATTTGCTGGTGTCGACCAGTCTGATGCGCAGTTTAGTGCACCTTCTTATGAATATTTGACTCTTTATCAGATGGCTTAGAGCAAGACAAATGATTAAAACATTTGTGTCATCTGATATTAATAGCAGTGAGTTGAATTCTTCTCCTGCATGCTTAGCATGTAGAAGCAAACGAGTATCAGCTTCTTCTTTACTTGATGCCAGTTCTTCAACTATTCGACAGTCATTCTGGGTGAGTCTCAGACATTTGTTTCCAAATGTTACAAACATGACTTTCTCTCCAGATTTCACTCTTTTCTATGGATCTTTCCAGCTTTCAGCCAGGAATGCAGTCAGGTTGTTCTTGCTTTCTCTACAAGTGAGCAGCCTCCTCCAATTCTTTATCTTATGGCCTGGTCTAATCTGCTTAAATGCTATACCCATCTGTGAACCATGTCCACGGCTTTCCCGTTCAGCAGTCTTAATTGATTGGTCTGTATAGATATCAAACACTATATCAATTCTTTTACTTTTTTGGCTTGCATAAAGAATCTGGCTAAGCACTTTATCTGATAACTCATCAAAAGTATGATTCTCTCCTTGGGTCTTTTGAATGAGAGCCATGGCATCAATAATTGTAGCATGAGGCTCACTTATTTCTTCTGCTGGATGTACTTTTCCTTCCAAATGCTTCCCCAAAGCAGCCTTATTGGTTTTCTTCATAGTGCCATCAGCATTAGCTAGTACCCAAGGTAGAGGACCAAGAGGGTGATTGAAAACATCTAACATGTCCAACTTTCGGTTCTGTGCTATCAGAAGCATGTTACCAGAAACCCGGCGATCTGCCTTGAGCATTACTTCAGTCTTTGTTCCCTTGATAGTTCTTCCTTTCTCCATGTTGTGGAAGGTTTTCAGGTTCAGTCTGTTTATGGTATCATAGAATCCCTCCCCCTGCTGTAGACGCTATACTTGAAACTTTAGGTACGTTTCCTCTCCCTTTTGTTTTGCTGATAATAAATCCTGGGAGACCTCTAGGGGTGCAGCTGCTCCAGTGGAAAGGCTGATTACATCTAAGGGGTCTTGCTGGATAGGATTGATCCAGTTATTTTCAAGCAAATCTACTAGTGATGATACGTCAGCTTCATCTCTCATAATGCGAGTTATTTCAAGGTCAAGATGACTTAGACTTGAACAATGGATGGATATTCTTTCCCGTATCTGCCTCACAGCAGCAGCTCGATGTTCTGCTGTTAAATGATAGCGAGACACAGTACCAGGTTTAAGACTAAATCCACGTGTGTCATCAGCGGTTTGGGTGTCCTTGTTGACAGTTTCTTCTTTAGTTTGGTCTACTGCAATGCGTGCAGATGGATTAGTTGAACTGAGTTGTACTGAAAATCCACCATTAAGAAAATGAGCATACAACTATGGAAAATTCTCCTTCAAATGAGTCATCTGTGCATAGTACATAGGGAGATATCTGGCATAGTTGGTTTTGTCCATCGCAAAACACCAAGGAATTACCTCACGAATGCATGCTATATGAAGCAGCCAGTCACCTTCCCTGTCAGGTCCCAAGAGCCCAAGAAGTGTCTCAACCATTTCTATGTATGTCATCCAGTATGATGCTAACGGACCTTTGTTTTTCATGTCACACATATATTCATGGAACAGCCGCAAGACTCTTTTGCAAGAGTTGTTTTCCAATACATCATGATAAATTGAAACACAAATTTTCTGATGCAGTTCATTTAATGCACCTTTAGCTTCAGATAAACATGGTAGAGCGTCAGGGTGTTTATCTTCCAGCCATTCCTGAAATGCATGCCAGGCAAGCCTCATTAAGGCTTCATACATGAGCTTATGAAAACGTAATGCTCTGTTGTATTGTTTTCCTTCTAGCACTTTGTTAATAGATCCCTCAGCAATAACTCCAGATTCCACAGCTGAATCCCATAGTCCTGCATCACCATACATTTTTCCAATTGTAGACATAAAATTGCATATTGTGTGGAAATTCCCCATCATTAATACAATCTTTCCATATTTTTCTGGATACTTCCATGCAATTTCTGTTGCCTTAGCAAACAAAGCTTGATCCAGGACAACTGCTATGCTGTCTAGGTGGAGTGATGACTAAATAGTGATGGATTGATGGAGGATTTCCTGTACAGTTGTCATTTCTGTTGCAGGAGCATTTATTGTTTGTAGGTACCCAACTATGTCTGATGCAACTGGAATATTGTCTCTGGTTAAAATGTTGAAGCCTGTCCACGAACTTACTGTTTGATTTGTTGGGTCCTGTGCCCGCTCTATTATAAATAGAATATTTCTCCGCTGTGCCCTCCAAGCAGCATTCTTTAATACTTCAGAAAGGTTAGCTGGTGTTACTGGTGCTGGACCACTCCTTTTGCCTGCAGTATACACTGGAAATGGTATGTCAGAGGATCTGATTGTTCTCTTCTTGTCCTTTTTGCTGATGGATAATTGTGGTCTAGGTGGGGCACATGTCATTGATTTGGCCTGTACAATTATTCCATTCACACGATGTGAAGTTCCTGTTCCACTGAGTACCTCCCCTTGTCTGTAAATGTTATCAAATGCTAGCACTGTAGGAACACCAGGATGGATATCTGAAGGTAATGGGAGCCTATTGTTATCTGTGTTCTTTAGCTTTTCAAGACAGAGTGCAGTGTCAATCTCTTCCAAAACTGAATATGAACATGAATGTCCTAATCGATTCAATGTTTTAATCAGCTCAACATTTCCTGTAAGTGTTTTTACAACCAAAGGAAGCAGGACATGCTTCGGTGTTAGCACCTTACATACAGTCACACCAGAGATAATGTCTTGAGCAATAGACCATGACAACCTATTAACACGCAAGGTGGGTGCCTGTTCTTTTCCACAAAGTAAGATGCAGAGAAACTTCATGAGATTGCCTGGTATGGGCAAATATCCTTCACTAAGTTCTTGAGGGTGTGTAGCCATGTTTTTTCTGGGATTTCTCATTTTATTTCATGGCGTAAAAACTGGGCAATCTTGACTATTAAACAATCAAAGTCCTCATTTTGGGTAAATGCCTGAGGTTTGTTCTTTAACAGTATATTTTCATTTATGACTGATTCGTACGACAAATTGTCAGGTCTCAGATAGACCAGGCGAGATATGGTGAAGAAATGTAATGCCTCTCCAAACTCAGCCTCAAGTTCACGGCGTAGATGGTTCTCTGTGGCATGCGTAACTTCATATATTCCTTTCTGGTTCATGAAGGTTATAACCTTTGAAGTGAGCTCAACTAAGGGAAGAATTCGTGGTTTATTGAAAAGATCATTACGAATAAATTCACTCAACATTTTCATAGCTGCTTTCTCCACTTTCTGGTAAGGATCCTCTTCCTGCTGGCTGTCATCACTCTTTTCAGGTTTAGTACGAGTGTAGCCTTTGTAACAGGATTTATGATAGTGTGCCTCTGCTGCAACAATGTCTCTTGATGTGATAGCAAGGATTCTTTCATCCATACGTTGAGTGGCAATATCCCTAATCCTTATATCAGCTCTTAGCTCAACTTCTGGTTTTAATGGTTCCCTGGTATTTGTATGTTTCACATATTTTGATGTTTTCAAACAGAATATGCACATCTTATGATACACTGTAGGTTGAGGGGCAGGGCCTTGTCGGGATGATTGCCTAGGCATGAAGGCATCATCTTCTTCGAGTTCCAAACTTTCTTGGTTTCTTAGCTTATCCAGAGCCTCTTTATGAGTGTAATTAGATCTGCATTTTCTGTGTTATAGTACACTTGATAAAGCTTATGGGAATTCTTGTACCAAGCTAAGTATTGGTTCAAAGTTTCTTATTTCTGCAGCTTCACGTAGGGTAATCCAGAGGCTCCATCTTGAGGACTACTTAGTTCATTCAGTGTGGACACTTTCCCACATATAACACAGCTCTTAGGGTCCATTCTTGGTCGCTTTGTTGTAACTTCTTAATCAGCCCTTTTGGTAGCCAAATAAGACAAGCCTGAAACAAATATTTGGGGGCCGTTCAAATATTATATCGCCCTCATATTAAATGTCAATAATCATAATTATTTATTAATTCTTTTCTAAATTCCCTTAAAACACACACAAAAAAAAGACAAAGCATTGAATAAGTTAGCAAATATGAACAAAATGAATGACTTGAATATACAGTATAGGTAATGGTATATATACATTTCAATATACGTATAAATGTATATGACACTAGTTTTTAATTTGACGAAGCTGTGAACAGAGAAATACATGGTGACCATTTGATATTTCAACAAATAACAATATTCAGAGGTTGAATATGAGCAAAACATGAAAAAAATATAATGAAAATGGAACTATTCGCACAAAATAATGAAAAAAATTAGAGAAAAATCAAAATTTCACAATACTTTACTGGATATAAAAAAATAAATAACAGATAACCCACCGAAAAGTATGTCATTTGATGCATTATGTTATATACAACAAATTTATAACAATTAGGCATTGTTTCTACTGAATTAAAAGTGAAAAAGAAATATTCTTTGGAGATACATAATAATTTATTGGTTAGGGCAGCCATCTATCTTTAAAGATGGCCGCCAAAATGCTATTAAGCTGGGCCTCTGCATTGTCCATCACATATTTTCATTCAACCCATATACCAAGCTTACTAAAAAACATAGTGGTTATTAGTCCCCCAGTATGGTAGTCAAATCTTGCCTGGCTCATGGACTAAGAGAGAGAGAGAGAGAGAGAGAGAGAGAGAGAGAGAGAGAGAGAGAGAGAGAGCTCCATACTTAAAGTTTTAGTAGACAAACAGTGATTACGCATATTGTAACACAAACTTATATGTTGTTTGTTTTTCTGGAGCAATGGGTAATTTTAACAAAAAGCATAATTGTGTTATTTACACCATCACTGTTTATATCAAAGAATCCATCATCATAATTAATATAATTAAATAGATTCTATATAAAAGAAATGACTACTTATATAAAAAAGAAAACTTATCAAAGAGGAGAAAGTGTTATTTGGTAAAACGAAATATACCCCCAAAAAATATTAATGTGAAAGAGAAATTTGTTGGTAAGAACTTAAACTGGGAGTTAATTAAGAAGACTATCAAGAATGACTCGTTAACACTTTCCGGTCTAGACGGCAGATCCAAATTATGATTCTAAGGTTCCGGTCATTCACAGCAAAAAGTGTGTATTTTACATCATTTTAAAAGTGGTATCTCTAGAACACTAAAAGTTTATTCAAACCTGTATGGGAAAAATATCTCTGAAATAAATTGATATGAAAATTTTATATTTGATGAAAGTAAGACTATCTTATTTAGTCAGACTTCTCTTCTCTCGTTAATAGTCAAAATAGTTCTTTAAAGACTGATAAAATATAGTAAATTTTATGTTTAGACACAAAAAATTCTTTTCTTCAAATAATGGTTACTGTTTCATTCAGTTTACACTAGTAATATCCAAACGACTACGCAATTTATCGGTGTTACACTCGAGTCCGTGACAAGAGTCCAATCTATAAGTAGAATTGGCCGCACTTATTAGAGGCAGCTACCTCCGTCGAAAAACAGCCATTTTGGCAAAGCCCTTGTGCAAACTTCATGTTATGTTAATCTACAATAAATGAGCTTACAGGTTTCATAAAGAATATATAATCTTCTTTACAGCATTGTTAGCACACTTATATGAGGTCACTGTTTTAGTGAGTCTTCTCAAGCTGAGTCTAGCATATATCATATTTTCATCCACATTCTTTTCCCCAATATACTCCTGTTGCTGTTTCTCCACCTCTTCTTTGGTCTTCCCCTCCGTTGCTTTCCCGGAACCTCCATCTCCACTCTGCGGCCAACAACTCCTAATCCCGCCTCATCATATGTCCATACTATCTCAACCTTGCTTTCTGCGCTTTTTTTGTTTAATCTTATGTAACCCCTGTCATCTTTCATCTGTCCTCTTGACTGGGAGAATTTCTATGCCATACAGCATTTCTGGTCTCACGGCTATTTTTTATACCATTCCCTGGAGTTTAACTGGGACTTTCCTGTCACACAACACACCCGACAGATCTCTCTTATTTTTCCATCCAGATTGTATCCTACACTTATTCACTCCTTCCCCAATTCCGGTTTCATCCGCTAAACATCCCAAATATTTGAATTTATCCATGATTTTTTTTTTCCATACAGCACCGTGCCATCCCCATCATTAGATTGTGTACCAAGTTGCCTGTATTCCATTTTTCTTTTACTTATTTTCATTCCTTTATCCTCCAAAGACTTCCTCCATGCCTAAAGTTTCTGCTCCAACTCCTTCTTTGTCTCAGCTCATAGCACCACATCATCTGCATATATCATCGACCATGGTGCCTCATCCCTCTCGTTCTCTGTCATCACTTCCATTACAATATTAAAGAAGAATGGGCTAAGCGTAGATCTCTCATGTAAACCAACTTTCACTTTTAAACATTGTCTCTCCCACAGAACTTATCACTGTCGCTTTCACATTCCTATACTCTTCTTGAATTAATCTTTTGTATTTTTCCGGTACCAGCCTTTCCCTTAGACATCTCCAAATCTCCAGCCTTGGCACTCTGTCATATACCTTTTCTAGATCTATAAAAGCAAAATGCAGAGTCTTAAACCTTCTCTATCCGTTCCATCAACTGTCTTAATGCGTGCATTGCATCAGTAGGGCTTCGATTTAACATAAATCCAAACTGTTTTGTTGATATTCCAGCCTGTCCTCTCATCCTTTGATTTATAATCCTTTCTTATATTTTCATTATATGGGACATCAGCTTGATTCCCATATAGTTGTTACAGCGTTCAATGTCACCTTTCCCTTTAAATAGTGTGACACTAAAGCTCTTCCCCCAATCACGAAGAATATATATATATATATATATATATATATATATATATATATATATATATATATATATATATATATATATATATATATATATATATGGAGAGACAAAAGATTTTCAAAATTACCACCTTATCAGTGATATATAAAATTTTTACAAATATCATATTAGGTCGAATAAAAAGACAGCTACACTTTAATCAACCATGAGAACAGGTAGGCTTATGAAGCAGGTAATCAACAAATGACCCCTGTAATTAACCAGCAAATGGAAAAAACAACAGAATATGACAAACCACTATATATGACATGTGTAGACTCTGAGAAGCCTTTTGATTCTATCAAAACTTCTACAGTAATGAAAGGCCTTCAAAGACAAGGAATAGCTGAATCTTATGATAGATCACGGGAAGATATATCTATATGAAGTACATAAATCAAGAAAATTCCGATTAAGAAAGGAGTTAGAGAGGGGGACCTCATCTCTTCTAAATTAAAGATTGGAAAAATGAAAAAAAGATTAACATTAATGATGAATACCTTAACAACTTGAAATTTGCAGGTGACACAATCCTATTTACTGAATCATGGGAGGGATTGCAAAAGATGAAAAGATTTGAATATAGGCAAATTATATGCCACATATCCAGTTACCAATCTTTTGAGACGTTCGATGATTTGTTTATATCGTGAACAAGATCTCCTTGATGTATATGAGTCCTTTTACCTTGAATAAATCCTTCTTCTTCCTTCTAGGTTTTGATAAATTTACAAATGTTCAAATGTGCTCCACCCGCTCGACGTTTTATAGCAAAATAAACCCTCCCTGCAGCATTGTTTGTTCTGGGTAAATCTTGAAGAATACGCTCATTAACATTCCGTACATCTAATGGGAAAATAGGTGGCTCTCTCCTTCGTCTCCCTCTTATGACTCGCATGTAAGTCACATTAAAGTAAGCAATTAATTCGGAAGGTATTACATCATTGTCTATCAATTCCCCATAGGTCTCTTCAGCATCTTCAGTAATGAGAAATGCTAATGCTGAAAAGAATCTTATTCTAAGACAGAATTCAATGTTTATTATATTTTTAGCGTGAGACCTAAACCAACAATTTTTCAAAATATGGACTGCCCCAGATGAAACAAACAGGCAATGATAGATGAATAATGGAATGATGAAATAAATGACTTATGAATCGCAAGTTTGAAATCGGCCATGATATCAATTGGATCTACATTAGGTTGCAGAATTTCAAATTGCTCGAAAACTAATTCATATGTCTGCCTGGTTTTATTCGGCAGTAATGCAAACACTCGTGGGAAACTTCTACTATTAAATTGTACATGAATGCAAAATAGTTGATACCACTGTTCTGGCAGAATTTTGAATGTCTCAGGACATGCAAAATGACAACATGATGCTATATCTTTGAAAGCTCTTTCTAATGCAAATATTAGAATTCTTTGATGATCATCGAGTCCTGAATCGTATCTTAAAAACTGTCCACCACTATCAAGTTTACCGTATTCGTCAGGGATTAAAGTCCATGTCTAGCCTCTGGATCAGCAGGAAATTCGGAATGCTTTTGTCGGCAATTTGAATAGTCTTTGAAAGTACTTGCACACGAGGGAGTTGAGAGCAAGTATTTTCAGTTATCTCCGTAAACTTTCTCGATTATATGCTACACGAACTTGCTGCAATGCATCAATCACTTTATCCTTAATTTCAGCAACTAGTTTTCTAGCATTTAATCCATCTAAATTTGCTGGATGAAGGTGCTCATCAGAAGAATGAATAATTTTTGGTGCATTGTCTTCCGTAACCGTGTGAATGCTACTGAAAAAAGCTGTTTTTTCTCACACCTCTAGTATTCTTTTCCAAGTTCTGTATTAGTTGAATGAAAATCGTAGATATAATTACTTTCATATACTATTTTTCTTCTCTTCTTCTTTGATTGTATAAGCTTTGCCATTTAGAGATGGGCATATTCAGAAACTGGAGTACTAAACTTGCAGTACAATATAAATATATAAATACACACACACACACACACACACACACACATATATATATATATATATATATATATATATATATATATATATATATATACTAAAGAAAGAGAAGGATAGAGACAATGTTAAGCATGAATAATGGAGTGATTAGAAAATGAGCATATTACTTTATTATGAAAGCCAATAAGGTATAAACTTTTAAAACAGAAGTGAAGTAAACGTTAATAACAACCCCTTAAAACATTTATTTTCTTTAGAAATTGGACCAAATGTTGTTGGACCAAAAGTCCATCGGACGAAAAGACATGGGACAATAAACGTGGAAGAAGTGTCGTCGGACGAAGTGACC
>NC_090748.1:57934042-57949042 GCF_036898095.1 Palaemon carinicauda | reverse complement strand
TATCGAGTTTCTAAACTAAAAATATGGAGTGAATAAATCACCTTCCTAATTTTCAGTAATCATATTCATTTATGTGATTAAACCCATCATGACTGAAAAAATACCACATTCGTTTTTCATCTTACTCTGTGAATTTACCATTTTTGAAGCACTATTGCTAAAGTATTAAGAAAGAAATTGTGAATAGATGACACGGAAATAGCATTCCGTCATGATTGATAATAATAACCAGGTAATGTAAATGCCTACTCTTTCACAAACACACAATCATTACCTTCTCAACAGTATGCAAAAAACAATCTAGTACCTATAGGATTGGAAAGGGGGGGGGGGGGATATTTCTGATAAACTACCCCAGTTCTGTGTGTATTTCTACAGAAGAGTTCTGTAAGAAAATACCAATGTTTACGTTAATATTTTATTTTCTATTGTCAATTAAATTCCTTTGATATTTTTGCCGCCTTAATGTTTAAAATTTGAAGGATTCTTGGATATTATTCGTTATTATCTTCGTATTTACACCCTCCCCCACTCCATCCCCAACCCAAATAAAAACATGGGCTTCGTATATAAACTCTCATGTCATATTTCAACAAATAAAAGTTTATTTTGCCAAAAAAATCAGATTACACTTAGAAATATGAAACCCAAGATCAAACTAATTTGTTTTAAAGCAAAGAATGGAGAGTGAAGCCTTGTTATATTTACTTGTAATTGGATTACGTCATTAGGGGCCATGTGTACACTAAAATATTTTTTAAAAATAAAATACGGTTTGCCTTACTGGGCAAAAAACAATAATGTAGAAGTATGTATTCGAGTCAAAATATCTCAGGACAAAACAAATACAAAGGGTGACAGTAATGTTGGCTTTGAGATAAAACAAAAAGAAAAATTTATTATGATTTTTTTTTCTTTTTACATAACTCACATAGCAAATTTGGAACACAAAACCTATGACTACCATTCGAAAAACTAAAGTATTCCTTGTGACCCATCAACTGTCCATCATAATACTATCTTCCTTTCATTGTATATTTACTATCATTTGTTAATTGTGCTTCTTTACCCATCTAGCAAAACATCTCCGAGCATTGTGCGTGTGTTTGTTAATATCTAGAGAGAGAGAGAGAGAGAGAGAGAGAGAGAGAGAGAGAGAGAGAGAGAGAGAGAGAGAGAGAGAGAGATCAACTGAATTTTCTGAACAATATATCAAAATAATAATTAATTATGTTTTAAGTTACTATCATATGATTTTGTAAAATTTATTGAGAAGCGTAGTCAGAAATTAAATAATTATTTTTAGCTTTTGTTTATATTGTATATATTAATTGATATGGTAAAACTTTATGCCGCTAAAGGAGATTACCATAAGGAAAAAAAAAAACAAGTGAGAGACCCATAAGAAGTGAATGGTAAAAATGTACTTAGAAAATAAGCTCAAAACTATAAAGGACAATAAATATATATGTGAAAATGGCAAAGAAGAAACGTTAAACACAATTCAAGCATAAGGAATGAATTTATAAAGTCAAATCATGACGCTTGTGAAACCTGCAAACAACAAATTCTCAAACAATTATAAGAAAATATTTCACAATGATGACCTAAATCGTTTACGATCTCAAGGGCAATTTTTCTTTTCTTGAAAAAAGAAAAAAAAAAGAAAAAAAAATTACAGAAATGTTCTAGTAAATAATTTGAGGCATTGGGCATTCATGTTATCATCTCTGGATTAATGGGTCTAACAAAAGAAGTTCAAGGTTAAATTACAATAAAAACATTATTGAAAGAAAGATTATGAAAAACAGGTTTCAATTGTACAAAAAAGTTTTGAGAAAAAAGATGAAGTAACTAAAGTTAGTATGGATGCTGGAAGAATAGAAATGGTTGATTGATATAAGTATCTGGAAGTAAATATAACTGATAATGACTTTGTGAGAAGAAAAGGCGAGAAGTAGAGTAGGAGAAGACTAGCAAAAGGTTTGATGGAAAAACTCGAGTTTTTATTCAAATCAAGAGTGGATATACATGAAGAGATTGTTATAAAGTTTCCTGTATAGAAGTGATTAACTTCTATAAAAGATATACTGTTAGCGTAGTATATGATGTGCAAGAGAAATTTATAAGAGTTATAAGGTCTTGTAAAAATGCTAGCATACTTGAATTGGTGGATCAGATTATCCTGTGTCTGTGGTGGTTCTTTCATACGAACAGAATGGACGACAATGGGTTGTGAATAAATTGTATATATTGAAAGTGCTAAAAGGTAGAATGGAAAGCCCTAGAAACGATTGTTTAAACTTTAGATGGCGTGAAGATCACTGAAAAGGGAAGGACCTTGCTCTGTAGGAGTGTGTGTAAGACAAGATTAAAGCGAACAGTCTTGGGTAAGGTGTCTCGATGTCTTACTGATGATACTCCAGTTTCGATGTAAAAGATTACTAATCTGAGGAAGTTTTGAAGCACAAAGGGTTCAATCACGATCTAGCACTTAATTGACATGTTCTTAATTTGTCTTATCCTTCCCTACAGCCAACTTATCTTAGTAAAAGTAACAACGTTAAAAATAACTATATATATACAACAACAACAACAACAGATGCAGCCGTTTCTAATCCACTGACAGACAAAAGCCCCAGACATATGTCTTGCCTGAGCTGAGTGCTATGAATTAGCAATGGATGTTTTACACTGGTTATACTGTATAATTGGATGAACAATCTGGAGGTGTTATGAGAACTTTGGGTTTGGAGGAGAGGTTCCCTATAATGTATATCGAGGAAGTCACTGCCAGCAGGTTGACGGATTGGATTTAAGCCGATAGACAAGGGGTTTTTTCGGCTTCTCTTCCTGATGCTTGGCAGATTATCTTACTGGAAATTGTATGGAGCGGAAGGTGTCACTTGCCGTAGTTAGATAGGCAATGCCATTACAAGGAACTGGTTATCATTTGATGAGTTCAGCCAATGAATGCTCTATGGATTTAGTCAGTCTATGAAAAGAGAAGACGAGAGAATGGCCCCCAGTCCCAGGTGAAGCGGAGTGCTAAGAATCTCCCTGTTTATAACTGCTAAACATAAATTTGATATTGGTAATTGGAATATAATTACTATGAAACATGGCCCCCAGTCCCGGGCAAAGCGGAGTGCTAAGAATCTCCCTGTTTATAACTGCTAAACAAAAATTTTAAATTGCTAATTGGATATTGAGTACTATGAAATAGATTGAGAAATTACAGCAAGTGGATAATGAATTTATGAATTACAGTTTGGATATCTTACCCCTAAGTGAAACTGGTTGTAAGGGGATTGGTAAGGAATCTTTAGACCAAGGCAATGTATATATCTGATCAAGACGAAGGGGTAAGAATGATGAGGATACCAAGAGCAGAAAAGACATTCACAGAATAAATAGGTGTAAATAGTAGATTGTTACTTGCAAAGTTTGAATTAAATCAGCGCAATATGAGTGTTATAGTTTGTTATACACCAACAAATGCATCCCCTGAAGAAAGGAAAGATGAATACTATAAAGAATTGCAGAGTGTAATAGATGAGATCCCAGAGAGAGATAGAAAAATTTAGTTTTGTGCCCTCAGTGGTAAAGCTGGAAGGAATAATTATGCTATATAGAATGTGATGGGTGTTGAGGGACTTGGAGAAGTTGCAAATGAAAATGGATCATATTTTATTTTATAATTAAAAAGAAAAAAATCTTGTTACGGGAGCTACTTTTTTCCAGCAAAGGGACTTCCGTAAATATACACGGACTGCAATATGCAGCGATTAAAAAAAAGATAATAGATTGCATAGCCATTAATAATGGAGGAAAGCAGGACTCTGAGAAACGTAAAAAACTATAGAGATGTAGATACTGGTAGCGATCACCAGCTCTTAATTGCCACATCGAAATTAAAAATGAAAGCAACGAGTAGAAATATACATAGACTACCTAGATTTCATACAACTAAGTTTCAACAAGATGAGAACAAAGAAACATTTGCAACTGAATGTTGGAATTGATTTGAAGTCTTGGAGACTTTAGAAGACGAATAGCAGACAATTAATATATATAAGCCAGTTCGTAGTGAAATTTTGGGACATCAGTTACAAGAAAGCCATGGATACCATATGATACTTGGGATTCAATAAAAAGGAGATAAAGACAGAAATTGATTGCTGATAAGAAATTACATAGTAGAGCATGTTAAGTATTCCTGTATTGATCGGAGTTCAAAAGAAAGGGTAATATTGACTAGATAAAATATTTAGAAAGGAAAGCAGATGAGGTTGACAAACCTATGAATTCAGAGAGGGGCTATGATGAAAGAATTGTTCATAAAATTATAATTGAAATCTCTACGGTGACAAAGAAGAGGCATATACCCATCAAAAAGGAAGATGGATCTGTTATGATAACAGACTATGAAAAAATACAACGTTGGAAGGAACTCTTTCATAAGATCCTAAATAGGAGATAGGGAGGTAATAATTTGATTGATATACCTGAAGCTGATGAAAACCTTGATGTTCCCATGATTGAATTTACTCTGTTTGAAACAGAATCTATCATTAACAAATAAATAAATATACATATATATATATATATATATATATATATATATATATATATATGTATATATATATATATATATATATATATATATATATATATTTATTTATAAATATATATATATAGATATATATTTATATATATATATATATATATATATATGTATATATATATATATATATATATATATATATATATATATAAATATATATTTATATATATATATATATATATATATATATATATATATATATATATATATATATAAGCATATATATAAAATCCTGGATACAATGGAATAACTGCTGAGAAGTTAATGGTCGGAAATGAAATGACTCCAGAATACTTGCAAGATTATTTTGTAGAATTAAGAGGCAAAACCTGATGAATGGAAGCTAAGAGTGTTGGTGAAAACTTCAGAAAAAAGGAGATCTGACTGGTTGCAATAATTACAGAGGCATCACACTTACATCAGTTGTCATAAAAATATATAGTATGCTTAATCTAAAGAGACTAAAGAGCAAGATCAATGAAAAGCGGAGAGATAAATAACCCTGGTTTATAAAAGGTAGAAAGTGTACTGACTAAATTTTCCTTTTAAAACGTATACATCAATAGGAAAAATATAAAAATACACTTTTGATGGTATTTGTGGACTATGTAAAAACCCTTTATATTGAGCACCAGCCAATTTTGTGAAGAGTTCTACGTTATTATGGAGTTCTTCTGAAATATGTAAATTTGATCAAGTCTGTTCATGAACATAGGTAGTGCAAAGTTAATGTTAGTGGAATCCTATCAATTAAATTTCCAATGAACAGTGGAGTACTCCTAGGAAATGTGTTGTCACCTATGGTGTTTATCCTCATCATAGATTTTTTCAATACATGAACAGTTGGGGTGGTTGAGAAGGTTTGGACTAGATTGATAATACGAAATAATTTAGCTGACCTAGAGTATGCTCATGACGCTATCCCTATTTGCAGAGTACCTCTACATATACCAGACTGCATGAAAAGTCACATGCAGTTAGGGTGAGGTAAATAGAAGCACAGATATGATAAGAACGGGATATGTAATGGAAGCTGAAATATCATTGAAAGGAAAAAGGATTGATGAGGTAGATTTATTCAAATATTTAGGATCTGTGATTTATATAACAGGGTCTTTAGAATTAGAATTTAATGAAAGATTGAAAAAAAAGAAAATGAAACAATGGCTAGGTTAAAAAAGTCTCTGAAATCAAATCTCTTGTAATTATATATATATAAAAAAATCGAGCAATATATCGGTTTAATGAGATCGGTGTTATTGTATGGATATGAATCATGGTATGACGACGAAACAATATCCAACAGATGTGAATATTTCAAACAAAGCCCTGAGAAAAATATTGGGAGTTGAATAGTTGGACAGGATTAGAAAGGAAACTATAGGAGAGGTTACTCGAGTGCCATATGTGGATGAGATCATGGTGTCTGGTAGATGGAGATAGTTTGGGCATGCTCTTTGCACTCCCCAAGACAGGTTAGTTTACTAAACTTTTAACTTGGCTCCAAAAGGCACTAGAAAGTTGGATGACCCAAGCCCACATGGCTGAGGACTATGAAGCGTGAAGTAGATGATGCATGGCGATGTATTGATTTGAAAGTTCAACAAAGAGACGACTGGCGAAATCTAACCGAGGTCTTTTGCGTTGATAGGCGTAGGAGGAGGTGAGAGTTGATATATATATATATATATATATATATATATATATATATATATATATATATATATATATATATATATATATATATATATATATATATATATATATATATATACATATGTGTGTGTGTGTGTGTGTGTTTGCGTGTTTGCGTGTGTGTGTGTTTAAGTATGTGTGCTGAACCTTACTATCCAAACAATGCATACACAATTTCATGATGATTATTCAAATTAAATTACCAGAATACTCTTGAGTTATTTTGTACAACATCCATTTTGGTCTCCTGTTCTTTTCACTTCACAATGCTCTGGTAATAACAAAACCATGTACCATAATTATATATATGCTAATTACCTTTGACTCTCATTTCAAATCCTATTTCAAATCATCTTCATGGCCTTAATGCAAATCGACTCTGGCCATCATGAGAGAGAGAGAGAGAGAGAGAGAGAGAGAGAGATTAACTGAACTTTCAGAATAATATATCTAAATAATGATTAATTATGTTGTAAGTTACTATCATACGATTTTGTAAAATTAATTGAGAAGCGTAGTCAGAAATTAAATGATTATTTCTAGCTTTTGTTTATATTGTATATATTAATTGATATGGTAAAACTTTATGCCGCTAAAGGAGATTACCATAAGGAAAAAAAAAAAAGCTAGTGAGAAACCCATAAGAAGTGAATGGTAAAAATGTACTTAGAAAATAAGCTCAAAACTATAAAGGACAATGAATATATATGTGAAAATGCCAAAGAAGAAATATTAAACACAATTCAAGCATAAGGAATGAATTTATAAAGTCAAATCATGACGCTTGTAAAACCTGCAAACAACAAATTCTCAAACAATTATAAGAAAATATTTCCTAACGATGACCTAAATCGCATACGATCTTGGGGCCAATTTTTTTTTTTTTTTTTTTTTTTTTTTTTACACCAATATTACAGAAATGTTTTAGTAAATTATTTGAGGCATTTTGCATTCATGTTATCATCTCTGCATTAATGGGTCTAATAAAAGAAGTTCAAGATTAAATTACAATAAAAACATTATTGAAAGAAAGATTATGAAAAACAGGTTTCAATTGTACAAAAAAGTTTTGAGAAAAAAGATGAAGTAACTAAGGTTAGTATGGATGCTGGAAGAATAGAAATGGTTGATTAATATAAGTATCTGGGAGTTAATATAACTGATAATGACATTGTGAGAACAAAAGGTGAGAAGTAGAGTAGGAGAAGACTAGCAAAAGGTTTGATGGAAAAACTCAAGTTGTTATTCAAATCAAGGGTGGATATACATGAAGAGATTGTTATGAAGTTTCCTGTATAGAAGTGATTAACTTCTATAAAAGATATATTGCTAGTGTAGTATATGATGTGCAAGAGAAATTTATAAGAGTTAAAAGGTCTGGTAAAAATGCTAGCATACTTGAATTGGTGGATCAGATTATCCTGTGGTGGTTCATTCATACGAACAGAATGGACGACAATGGGTTGCGAATAAATTGTATATATTGAAAGTGCTAAAAGGTAGAATGGAAAGCCCTAGAAACGATTGTTTAAACTTTAGATGGCGTGGTCACTGAAAAGGGGAGGACCTTGCTCTGTAGGAGTGTGTGTAAGACAAGATTAAAGCTACCAGTCTTGGGTAAGGTGTCTCGATGTCTTACTGATGATACTCCAGTTTCGATGTAAAAGATTACTAATCTGAGGAAGTTTTGAAGCACAAAGGGTTCAATCACGATCTAGCACTTAATTGACATGTTCTTAATTTGTCTTATCCTTCCCTACAGCCAACTCATCTTAGTAGAGGTAACAACGTTAAAAATAACTAAATATACAACAACAATAACAACAACGACAACAACAACAACGGATACTGCCGTTTTTAATCCACTGAAAGACAAAAGCCCCAGACATATGTCTTGCCTGAGCTAAGTGCTATGAATTAGCAATGGATATTTTACAATGGTTAAACTGTATAAGTGGATGAGCAACCTAGTGGTATTATGAGAACTTTGGGTTTGGAGATGCCCCTTATATATCGATGAAGTCACTGGCAGCAGGTTGACGGATTGGATTTAAGCCGATAGACAAGGCGTCTTTTCGGCTTCTCTTCCTGATGCCTGGCAGATTATCTTACTGGAAATTGTATGGAGCGGAAGGGGTCACTTGCCGTTGTTAGATAGGCAATGCCATTACAGGAACTGGTTATCATTTGATGAGTTTAACCAATGAATGCTCTATGGATTTAGTCAGTCTTTGAAAAGAGAAGACGAGAGGATGGCCCCCAGTCCCAGGCGAAGCGGAGTGCTAAGAATCTCCCTGTTTATAACTGCTAAACAGAAATTTTATATTGGTAATTGGAATATAAGTACTATGAAACATGGCCCCTAATCCCGGGCGAAGCGTAGTGCTAGGAATCTCCCTGTATATAACTGCTAAAAAAAATTTTAAATTGCTAATTGGAATATAAGTACTATGAAACAGATTGAGGAATTACAGCAAGTGGATAATGAATTTATGAATTACAGTTTGGATATCTTACCCCTAAGTGAAACTGGTTGTAAGGGGATTGGTAAGGAAACTTTAGACCAAGGCAATGTATATATCTAATCAAGACGAAGGGGTAAGAATGGTGACGATACCAAGAGCAGAAAAGACATTCACAGAGTAAAAAGGTGTAAATAGTAGATTGTTACTTGCAAAGTTTGAATTGAATCAGCGCAATATGAGTGTTATAGTTTGTTATACACCAACGAATGCATCCCCTGAAAAAAGGAAAGATGAATACTATAAAGAATTGCAGAGTGTAATAGATGAGATCCTAGAGAGAGATAGGAAATTTTTTTTTGTGCCCTCAATGGTAAAGCTGGAAGGAATAATTATGCTATAGAGAATGTGATGGGTGTTGAGGGACTTGGAAAAGTTGCAAATGAAAAGGGATCACATTTTATTTTATATTTTTTTTTAAAAATCTTGTTACGGGAGCTACTTTTTTTTCCAGCAAAGGGACTTCCGTAAATATACACGGACTGCAATATGCAGCGATTAAAAAAAAGATAATAGATTGCATAGCCATTAATAATGGAGGAATATAGGACTCTGAGAAACGTAAAAACTATAGAGATGTAGATACTGGTAGCGATCACCAGCTCTTAATTGCCACATTGAAATTAAAAATGAAAGCAACGAGTAGAAATATACATAGACTACCTAGATTTCATACAACTAAGTTTCAACAACATGAGAACAAAGAAACATTTGCAACTGAATGTTGGAATTGATTTGAAGTCTTGAGACTTTAGAAGATGAAGAGCAGACAATTAATATATATAAGCCAGTTCGTAGTGAAATTTTGGGACATCAGTTACAAGAGAGCCATGGATGCCATATGATACTTTGGATTCAGTAAAAAGGAGACAAAGACAGAAATTGATTGCTGATGAGAAATTACATGTTAGAACGTGTTAAGTATTCCTGTATTGATCGTGAGTTCAAAATAAAGGGTAATATTGACTAGATAAAATATTTAGAAAGGAGAGCAGATGAGGTTGACAAAGCTATGAATTCAGAGAGGGGCTATGATGAAAGAATTGCTCATAAAATTATAATTGAAATCTCTACGGTGACAAATAAGAGGCATATACCCATCAAAAAGAGAGATGGATCTGTTATGCTAACAGAAGATGAAGAAATGCAACGTTGGATGGAACTCTTTGATAAGATCCTAAATAGGAGATAGGGAGGTAATAATTTGATTGATATACCTGAAGATGATGAAAACCTTGATGTTCCCATGATTGAATTTACTGTGTTTGAAACCGAATCTATCATTTAAACAGAAAAAAAAAAAAATCCTGGATACAATGGAATAACTGCTGAGATGTTATTGATCGAAAATGAAGTGACTCCAGAATGCTTGCAAGATTATTTTGTAGAATGAAGAGGTGAAACCTGATGAATGGAAGCTAGGAGTGTTAGTGAAAACGTCAAAAAAAAAGAAAAAAAAAAGATCTGACTGGTTCCAATAATTACAGAGGCATCACACTTACATCAGTTGTCATGAATATATATATATATATATATATATATATATATATATATATATATATATATATATATATATATATAGTATGCTAGAGACTAGAGAGAAAGATCAATAAAAAGCGGAGAGATAAATAACCCTGATTTATAAAAGGTAGAAGGTGTACTGACTAAATTTTCCTTTTGAAACGCATACATCTTTGGGTAAAATATAGAAATACACTTTTGATGGTAATTGTGGACTATGAAAAAGCCTTTGATATTGAGCATCAGCCAATTTTGCGGGGAGTTCTGCGTTTTTATGGAGTTCCTCTCAAATATTTAAATTTTATCAAGTCTGTTCATGAACATAGTTAGTGCAAAGTTAATGGTCTATTAAATTTCTTATTCCTGATCTAGATATTAATCTTTGACACTGTCATTCAATTAGTAGTTCATTATGCATGTTGCATAAGATTTTTCATAACTCTGACCATCCTTTAAATTCAGATCTCCCTGGACAATTCTATCCTGTTCGTAATACTAGGCCGGCAGTTAATTCTAACAGCCAGGCCTTCTCCATCATGAGGCTCAATACCGCACAGTATTCTAGAAGTTTTATTCCAGCTGTTACAAAGTTGTGGAATGATCTTCCAAATCGGTAGTTGAATCAGTAGAATTTCAAAAGTTCAAAGTTGGACCAAATGTTTTTATGTTGAACAGGCTGACATGAGTCTTTTTATAGTTTATATATGACATATCTGTTTTTGACGTTGTTAATAGTTTATATAGGACATATCTGTTTTGACGCAGTTACTGTTTTTAGAATGATATATTGTTAATTTATTCTCATCATTTATTTATTTCCTTATCTCCTTTCCTCACTGGGCTATTATCCCTGTTGGAGGCCTTGGGCTTATAGCATCTTGCTTTTCCTACTAGGGTTGTAGCTTGGCTAGTAACAATAATAATAAAAATAATAATAATAACAATAATAATAATAATAATAATGATAATAATAATAATAGTAATAATAATAATAATAATAATAATCCTATCAAATGAATTTCCAATGAACAGTGTAGTACTCCTAGGAAATGTGTTGTCACCTATGTTGTTTATCCTCATCATAGTTTTTTAATACATAGAACAGTTGGGGTGGTTGAGAAGGTTTGAACTGGATTGATAATAGGAAATAATTTAGGTGACCTAGTGTATGCTCATGACGGTGTCCTTATTTGCAGAGCACCTCTTACACATACCAGATTGCATGAAAAGTCACATGCACTTAGGGTGAGGTAAATAGAAGAAGCACAGATATGATAAGAACATGATATGTAATGGAAGCTGAAATATCATTGAATGGAAAAAGGATTGATGAGGTAGAATTATTTAAATATTTAGGACCTATGATCTATAAAACAGGGTCTTTAGAATTAGAATTTAATGAAAGATTGAAAAACAGAAAATGAAACAATGGCTATGTTAAAAAAGTTTCTGAAATCAAATTTCTAAAAATTACATATAAAAAAAATCAGGCTATATATCAGTTTAATGAGATCGATGTTACTGTATGGTTATGAATCATGGTATGACGACGAAACAATATCCAACAGATGTAGTAGATTTCAGAACAAAGCCCTGAGAATAATATTGGGAGTTAAATAGAAGGACAGGATTAGAAAAAAAAAAACTATAAGAGAGGTTAATCGAGTGCCATATGTGGATGAGATCATGGTGTCTGGTAGATAGAGGAGGTTTGGGCATGATCTTCGCACTCCCCAATAAAGATTAGTTCACCAAGCATTTAACTGGGCTCCACAAGGCACAAGAAAAGTTGGATGACCCAAGCCTACATGGCTGAGGATTATGAAGCGTGAAATTGAGTATATATGGAGATGTATTAAGTTAAAAGTTCAACAAAGAGACGACTGGTGAAATCTAACCGAGGCCCTTTGCGTCAATATGCGTAGGAGGGGGTGAGAGTTGATATATATATATATATATATATATATATATATATATATATATATATATATATATATGTGTGTGTGTGTGTGTGTGTGTGTGTGCTGAGCCTTAGAATCGAAACAATACATAAAGAATTTCATGATGATTATTCAAATTAAATTACCTGAATACTCTTGAGTTATTTTGTACAACATCCATTTTGGTCTCTTGTCCTTTCCACTTCACAATGTTCTGGTAATGAAAAAACCATGTACCTTAATCTTATATATGCTAATTACCTCTGACTCTCATTTCATATCCCATTTCAAATCATCTTCATGGCCTTATTGCAAATTGACTCTGGTCATCATGAGAGAGAGAGAGAGAGAGAGAGAGAGAGAGAGAGAGAGAGAGAGAGAGAGAGAGAGAGAGAAGTCAAAGTTTTATCAAGCTTTGTTCATATTCAGTTCATAATTTTACTGGCCGATTATGCATCCAGGTCTTAAAAGGCATCTCACTGTTGTGATTTCCTTCGCAAATTGGATTCAGGCAGTCAAATAATATATTATCATTATAACTGGAGTAAACATGCAATTAACATTTGTGCTCTGCTGATTAAGAGAACATATGGTTCAGTTACCCAAAGTGATAGGAGTTGTCTATTGAAAATAATTCATGGGTGGTGAGTGTGTGTTCACAAAATATCTTTAAATGATTGATATAGTTAATATTACCATATATATATATATATATATATATATATATATATATATATATATATATATATATATATATATATATATATATATATATATTAAATATGTACGGTTATATTTACTACAAGATTGAGGTTTAAAGAGACGAATTTGACTGTAAAGTTGTGAAAAAAAAATGTTTAGATTGGGAAAATACAAATGATTTAAAATTGGTCTTGATTCTTTATTATTGTATATAGTTCATTCCTTTTAATTTGTGTTGGTTAAACTGTTTTGCTCTGGTCCCTTAACATTGTCTTAATATTAGTTTCTCTGCTTTCTTAGCAGGTAGTTGGCAGCAGGGCTCAGGGATAGTAGCAAGTCTTACTGTCACGCAGCTTAACAGCTACGTTTTTTTTAACATCCCAACCGACGTGGGCATGTGTAACGTTGGGTGTACAAATGTAATTTTGCCTTCCCCTAGTAAACCAGGTGTTTGAAACATCAATATATGAGTAGTCTTATCACGGACAGATATGTTTAGGGACCATGCATGCTGCACAAACAGTAAGTGGATCTTTTAAATGAATTTATGCTGCAAATTTCAAAACTTATTGCTTTGTTAAACTTGACTCGCGTGACCATCCTAAAGATATAACAGAGTAATCGTAGTTTGCTTTACTATGAGTGACTAAGACCTGCCAGGAAGACCCCATAAACTTTTAACAAGAACTATCTGGAACACATCTGTTCTTGTGTGGCTTCTAGTTGTGTGTCCTCCTATTGGCAGCTTTGTTTTTAACCTCCATTTCAAAGGGTTGAAATTCTGTTCACAGTTCTTTGGTCTACAGCCCTGTTGAAAGCTGTACAGAGATCCATCCACCTTGTATAATCTATTATATGTTTTTGCATTTGGAACCCGGTGGAATGGTACTATGTTACTGTATGGTTATGAATCATGGTATGACGACGAAACAATATCCAACAGATGTAGTAGATTTCAGAACAAAGCCCTGAGAATAATATTGGGAGTTAAATAGAAGGACAGGATTAGAAAAAAAAAAAAAAAAAACTATAAGAGAGGTTAATCGAGTGCCATATGTGGATGAGATCATGGTGTCTGGTAGATAGAGGAGGTTTGGGCATGATCTTCGCACTCCCCAATAAAGATTAGTTCACCAAGCTTTTAACTGGGCTCCACAAGGCACAAGAAAAGTTGGATGACCCAAGCCTACATGGCTGAGGATTATGAAGCGTGAAATTGAGTATATATGGAGATGTATTGAGTTAAAAGTTCAACAAAGAGACGACTGGTGAAATCTAACCGAGGCCCTTTGCGTCAATATGCGTAGGAGGGGGTGAGAGTTGATATATATATATATATATATATATATATATATATATATATATATATATATATATATATATGTGTGTGTGTGTGTGTGTGTGTGTGTGTGTGTGTGTGTGTGTGTGTTAATGTGTGTGTGCTGAGCCTTACAATCGAAACCATTACATAAAGAATTTCATGATGATTATTCAAATTAAATTACCTGAATACTCTTGAGTTATTTTGTACAACATCCATTTTGGTCTCTTGTCCTTTCCACTTCACAATGTTCTGGTAATGAAAAAACCAGATACCTTAATCTTATATATGCTAATTACGTCTGACTCTCATTTCATATCCCATTTCTAATCATCTTCATGGCCTTATTGCAAATTGACTCTGGTCATCATGAGAGAGAGAGAGAGAGAGAGAGAGAGAGAGAGAGAGAGAGAGAGAGAGAGAGAGAGAGAGAGAGAGAGAAGTCAAAGTTTTATCAAGCTTTGTTCATATTCATTTCATAATTTTACTGGCCGATTATGCATCCAGGTCTTAAAAGGCATCTCGCTGTTTTGATTTCCTTCGCAAATTGGATTCAGGCAGTCAAATAATATATTATCATTATAACTGAAGTAAACATGCAATTAACATTTGTGCTCTGCTGATTAAGAGAACATATGGTTCAGTTACCCAAAGTGATAGGAGTTGTCTATT